>NW_027096028.1:300000-600000 GCF_040115645.1 Euwallacea fornicatus | reverse complement strand
AGTTTCCAAGGTAAATCGTACTTTATGTGCTCAAACACACAACTTTCGCCACTTTTCACACTTTGAAGCTCGATAACTTCGGAAATTGAACTCCAAATTTCGTCAACAACGAATCAAATTATTCAATTCGATGAGATCTTAGTGACGACACAACTAACCATGATGGCATCTCGATGAGTTTCCAAGGTAAATCGTACTTTATGTGCTCAAACACACAACTTTTGCCACTTTTCACACTTTGAAGCTCGATAACTTCGGAAATTGAACTCCAAATTTCGTCAACAACGAATCAAATTAATCAATTCGATGAGATCTTAGTGACGACACAACTAACCATGATGGCATCTCGATGAGTTTCCAAGGTAAATCGTACTTTATGTGCTCAAACACACAACTTTCGCCACTTTTCACACTTTGAAGCTCGAAACATCGGAAATTGAACTCCAAATTTCGTCAAAAACGAATCAAATTATTCAGTTCGATGAGATCATAATGACGACACAAATAACCATGATGGCATCTCGATGAGTTTCCAAGATAAATCGTACTTTATGTGCTCAAACACACAACTTTTGCCACTTTTCACACTTTGAAGCTCGAAACTTCGGAAATTGAACTCCAAATTTCGTCAACAACGAATCAAATTATTCAGTTGGACGAGATCTTAGTGACGACACAAGTAACCATGATGGCATCTCGTGAGTTTCCAAGATAAATCGTACTTTATGTGCTCAAACACACAACTTTTGCCACTTTTCACACTTTGAAGCTCGATAACTTCGGAAATTGAACTCCAAATTTCGTCAACAACGAATCAAATTATTCAGTTCGATGAGATCATAATGACGACACAACTAACCATGATGGCATCTCGATGAGTTTCCAAGGTAAATCGTACTTTATGTGCTCAAACACACAACTTTCGCCACTTTTCACACTTTGAAGCTCGAAACATCGGAAATTGAACTCCAAATTTCGTCAAAAACGAATCAAATTATTCAGTTCGATGAGATCATAATGACGACACAAATAACCATGATGGCATCTCGATGAGTTTCCAAGATAAATCGTACTTTATGTGCTCAAACACACAACTTTTGCCACTTTTCACACTTTGAAGCTCGAAACTTCGGAAATTGAACTCCAAATTTCGTCAACAACGAATCAAATTATTCAATTCGATGAGATCTTAGTGACGACACAAATAACCATGATGGCATCTCGATGAGTTTCCAAGATAAATCGTACTTTATGTGCTCAAACACACAACTTTTGCCACTTTTCACACTTTGAAGCTCGAAACTTCGGAAATTGAACTCCAAATTTCGTCAACAACGAATCAAATTATTCAGTTCGATGAGATCATAATGACGACACAACTAACCATGATGGCATCTCGATGAGTTTCCAAGGTAAATCGTACTTTATGTGCTCAAACACACAACTTTCGCCACTTTTCACACTTTGAAGCTCGAAACATCGGAAATTGAACTCCAAATTTCGTCAAAAACGAATCAAATTATTCAGTTCGATGAGATCATAATGACGACACAAATAACCATGATGGCATCTCGATGAGTTTCCAAGATAAATCGTACTTTATGTGCTCAAACACACAACTTTTGCCACTTTTCACACTTTGAAGCTCGAAACTTCGGAAATTGAACTCCAAATTTCGTCAACAACGAATCAAATTATTCAGTTGGACGAGATCTTAGTGACGACACAAGTAACCATGATGGCATCTCGTGAGTTTCCAAGATAAATCGTACTTTATGTGCTCAAACACACAACTTTTGCCACTTTTCACACTTTGAAGCTCGATAACTTCGGAAATTGAACTCCAAATTTCGTCAACAACGAATCAAATTATTCAATTCGATGAGATCTTAGTGACGACACAACTAACCATGATGGCATCTCGATGAGTTTCCAAGGTAAATCGTACTTTATGTGCTCAAACACACAACTTTCGCCACTTTTCACACTTTGAAGCTCGAAACTTCGGAAATTGAACTCCAAATTTCGTCAACAACGAATCAAATTATTCAGTTCGATGAGATCTTAGTGACGACACAACTAACCATGATGGCATCTCGATGAGTTTCCAAGGTAAATCGTACTTTATGTGCTCAAACACACAACTTTCGCCACTTTTCACACTTTGAAGCTCGATAACTTCGGAAATTGAACTCCAAATTTCGTCAACAACGAATCAAATTATTCAATTCGATGAGATCTTAGTGACGACACAACTAACCATGATGGCATCTCGATGAGTTTCCAAGATAAATCGTACTTTATGTGCTCAAACACACAACTTTTGCCACTTTTCACACTTTGAAGCTCGAAACTTCGGAAATTGAACTCCAAATTTTGTCAACAACGAATCAAATTTATCAATTCGATGAGATCTTAGTGACGACACAACTAACCATGATGGCATCTCGATGAGTTTCCAACATAAATCGTACTTTATGTGCTCAAACATACAACTTTTGCCACTTTTCACACTTTGAAGCTCGATAACTTCGGAAATTGAACTCCAAATTTCGTCAACAACGAATCAAATTATTCAGTTCGATGAGATCATAATGACGACACAAATAACCATGATGGCATCTCGATGAGTTTCCAAGATAAATCGTACTTTATGTGCTCAAACACACAACTTTTGCCACTTTTCACACTTTGAAGCTCGATAACTTCGGAAATTGAACTCCAAATTTCGTCAACAACGAGTCAAATTAATCAATTCGATGAGATCATAATGACGACACAAATAACCATGATGGCATCTCGATGAGTTTCCAAGATAAATCGTACTTTATGTGCTCAAACACACAACTTTTGCCACTTTTCACACTTTGAAGCTCGATAACTTCGGAAATTGAACTCCAAATTTCGTCAACAACGAGTCAAATTAATCAATTCGATGAGATCTTAGTGACGACACAACTAACCATGATGGCATCTCGATGAGTTTCCAAGGTAAATCGTACTTTATGTGCTCAAACACACAACTTTTGCCACTTTTCACACTTTGAAGCTCGAAACTTCGGAAATTGAACTCCAAATTTTGTCAACAACGAGTCAAATTAATCAATTCGATGAGATCTTAGTGACGACACAACTAACCATGATGGCATCTCGATGAGTTTCCAAGATAAATCGTACTTTATGTGCTCAAACACACAACTTTTGCCACTTTTCACACTTTGAAGCTCGAAACTTCGGAAATTGAACTCCAAATTTTGTCAACAACGAGTCAAATTAATCAATTCGATGAGATCTTAGTGACGACACAACTAACCATGATGGCATCTCGATGAGTTTCCAAGATAAATCGTACTTTATGTGCTCAAACACACAACTTTTGCCACTTTTCACACTTTGAAGCTCGATAACTTCGGAAATTGAACTCCAAATTTCGTCAACAACGAATCAAATTAATCAATTCGATGAGATCTTAGTGAGGACACAACTAACCATGATGGCATCTCGATGAGTTTCCAAGGTAAATCGTACTTTATGTGCTCAAACACACAACTTTTGCCACTTTTCACACTTTGAAGCTCGAAACTTCGGAAATTGAACTCCAAATTTCGTTAACAACGAATCAAATTATTCAGTTCGATGAGATCATAATGACGACACAACTAACCATGATGGCATCTCGATGAGTTTCCAAGATAAATCGTACTTTATGTGCTCAAACACACAAATTTTGCCACTTTTCACACTTTGAAGCTCGATAACTTCGGAAATTGAACTCCAAATTTCGTCAACAACGAATCAAATTATTCAGTTCGATGAGATCATAATGACGACACAACTAACCATGATGGCATCTCGATGAGTTTCCAAGGTAAATCGTACTTTATGTGCTCAAACACACAACTTTCGCCACTTTTCACACTTTGAAGCTCGAAACTTCGGAAATTGAACTCCAAATTTCGTCAACAACGAATCAAATTATTCAGTTCGATGAGATCATAATGACGACACAACTAACCATGATGGCATCTCGATGAGTTTCCAAGATAAATCGTACTTTATGTGCTCAAAAACACAACTTTTGCCACTTTTCACACTTTGAAGCTCGATAACTTCGGAAATTGAACTCCAAATTTCGTCAACAACGAATCAAATTAATCAATTCGATGAGATCTTAGTGACGACACAACTAACCATGATGGCATCTCGATGAGTTTCCAAGGTAAATCGTACTTTATGTGCTCAAACACACAACTTTCGCCACTTTTCACACTTTGAAGCTCGAAACATCGGAAATTGAACTCCAAATTTCGTCAAAAACGAATCAAATTATTCAGTTCGATGAGATCATAATGACGACACAAATAACCATGATGGCATCTCGATGAGTTTCCAAGATAAATCGTACTTTATGTGCTCAAACACACAACTTTTGCCACTTTTCACACTTTGAAGCTCGAAACTTCGGAAATTGAACTCCAAATTTCGTCAACAACGAATCAAATTATTCAGTTCGATGAGATCATAATGACGACACAACTAACCATGATGGCATCTCGATGAGTTTCCAAGATAAATCGTACTTTATGTGCTCAAAGACACAACTTTTGCCACTTTTCACACTTTGAAGCTCGATAACTTCGGAAATTGAACTCCAAATTTCATCAACAACGAATCAAATTATTCAGTTGGACGAGATCTTAGTGACGACACAAGTAACCATGATGGCATCTCGTGAGTTTCCAAGATAAATCGTACTTTATGTGCTCAAACACACAACTTTTGCCACTTTTCACACTTTGAAGCTCGAAACTTCGGAAATTGAACTCCAAATTTTGTCAACAACGAGTCAAATTAATCAATTCGATGAGATCTTAGTGACGACACAACTAACCATGATGGCATCTCGATGAGTTTCCAAGATAAATCGTACTTTATGTGCTCAAACACACAACTTTTGCCACTTTTCACACTTTGAAGCTCGAAACTTCGGAAATTGAACTCCAAATTTTGTCAACAACGAGTCAAATTAATCAATTCGATGAGATCTTAGTGACGACACAACTAACCATGATGGCATCTCGATGAGTTTCCAAGATAAATCGTACTTTATGTGCTCAAACACACAACTTTTGCCACTTTTCACACTTTGAAGCTCGATAACTTCGGAAATTGAACTCCAAATTTCGTCAACAACGAATCAAATTAATCAATTCGATGAGATCTTAGTGAGGACACAACTAACCATGATGGCATCTCGATGAGTTTCCAAGGTAAATCGTACTTTATGTGCTCAAACACACAACTTTTGCCACTTTTCACACTTTGAAGCTCGAAACTTCGGAAATTGAACTCCAAATTTCGTTAACAACGAATCAAATTATTCAGTTCGATGAGATCATAATGACGACACAACTAACCATGATGGCATCTCGATGAGTTTCCAAGATAAATCGTACTTTATGTGCTCAAACACACAAATTTTGCCACTTTTCACACTTTGAAGCTCGATAACTTCGGAAATTGAACTCCAAATTTCGTCAACAACGAATCAAATTATTCAGTTCGATGAGATCATAATGACGACACAACTAACCATGATGGCATCTCGATGAGTTTCCAAGGTAAATCGTACTTTATGTGCTCAAACACACAACTTTCGCCACTTTTCACACTTTGAAGCTCGAAACTTCGGAAATTGAACTCCAAATTTCGTCAACAACGAATCAAATTATTCAGTTCGATGAGATCATAATGACGACACAACTAACCATGATGGCATCTCGATGAGTTTCCAAGATAAATCGTACTTTATGTGCTCAAACACACAACTTTTGCCACTTTTCACACTTTGAAGCTCGATAACTTCGGAAATTGAACTCCAAATTTCGTCAACAACGAATCAAATTAATCAATTCGATGAGATCTTAGTGACGACACAACTAACCATGATGGCATCTCGATGAGTTTCCAAGGTAAATCGTACTTTATGTGCTCAAACACACAACTTTCGCCACTTTTCACACTTTGAAGCTCGAAACTTCGGAAATTGAACTCCAAATTTCGTCAACAACGAATCAAATTATTCAGTTCGATGAGATCATAATGACGACACAACTAACCATGATGGCATCTCGATGAGTTTCCAAGATAAATCGTACTTTATGTGCTCAAAGACACAACTTTTGCCACTTTTCACACTTTGAAGCTCGATAACTTCGGAAATTGAACTCCAAATTTCATCAACAACGAATCAAATTATTCAGTTGGACGAGATCTTAGTGACGACACAAGTAACCATGATGGCATCTCGTGAGTTTCCAAGATAAATCGTACTTTATGTGCTCAAACACACAACTTTTGCCACTTTTCACACTTTGAAGCTCGAAACTTCGGAAATTGAACTCCAAATTTTGTCAACAACGAATCAAATTTATCAATTCGATGAGATCTTAGTGACGACACAACTAACCATGATGGCATCTCGATGAGTTTCCAAGATAAATCGTACTTTATGTGCTCAAACACACAACTTTTGCCACTTTTCACACTTTGAAGCTCGAAACTTCGGAAATTGAACTCCAAATTTTGTCAACAACGAATCAAATTTATCAATTCGATGAGATCTTAGTGACGACACAACTAACCATGATGGCATCTCGATGAGTTTCCAAGGTAAATCGTACTTTATGTGCTCAAACACACAACTTTCGCCACTTTTCACACTTTGAAGCTCGAAACTTCGGAAATTGAACTCCAAATTTCGTCAACAACGAATCAAATTAATCAATTCGATGAGATCTTAGTGACGACACAACTAACCATGATGGCATCTCGATGAGTTTCCAAGATAAATCGTACTTTATGTGCTCAAACACACAACTTTTGCCACTTTTCACACTTTGAAGCTCGAAACTTCGGAAATTGAACTCCAAATTTCGTAAACAACGAATCAAATTATTCAGTTCGATGAGATCATAATGACGACACAAATAACCATGATGGCATCTCGATGAGTTTCCAAGGTAAATCGTACTTTATGTGCTCAAACACACAACTTTTGCCACTTTTCACACTTTGAAGCTCGATAACTTCGGAAATTGAACTCCAAATTTCGTCAACAACGAATCAAATTATTCAGTTCGATGAGATCATAATGACGACACAACTAACCATGATGGCATCTCGATGAGTTTCCAAGATAAATCGTACTTTATGTGCTCAAACACACAACTTTCGCCACTTTTCACACTTTGAAGCTCGAAACTTCGGAAATTGAACTCCAAATTTTGTCAACAACGAATCAAATTTATCAATTCGATGAGATCTTAGTGACGACACAACTAACCATGATGGCATCTCGATGAGTTTCCAACATAAATCGTACTTTATGTGCTCAAACACACAACTTTTGCCACTTTTCACACTTTGAAGCTCGATAACTTCGGAAATTGAACTCCAAATTTCGTCAACAACGAATCAAATTATTCAGTTCGATGAGATCATAATGACGACACAAATAACCATGATGGCATCTCGATGAGTTTCCAAGATAAATCGTACTTTATGTGCTCAAACACACAACTTTTGCCACTTTTCACACTTTGAAGCTCGAAACTTCGGAAATTGAACTCCAAATTTCGTCAACAACGAATCAAATTATTCAGTTCGATGAGATCATAATGACGACACAACTAACCATGATGGCATCTCGATGAGTTTCCAACATAAATCGTACTTTATGTGCTCAAACACACAACTTTTGCCACTTTTCACACTTTGAAGCTCGAAACTTCGGAAATTGAACTCCAAATTTCGTCAACAACGAATCAAATTATTCAGTTGGACGAGATCTTAGTGACGACACAAGTAACCATGATGGCATCTCGATGAGTTTCCAAGATAAATCGTACTTTATGTGCTCAAACACACAACTTTTGCCACTTTTCACACTTTGAAGCTCGATAACTTCGGAAATTGAACTCCAAATTTCGTCAACAACGAATCAAATTATTCAGTTCGATGAGATCATAGTGACGACACAAGTAACCATGATGGCATCTCGATGAGTTTCCAAGATAAATCGTACTTTATGTGCTCAAACACACAACTTTTGCCACTTTTCACACTTTGAAGCTCGATAACTTCGGAAATTGAACTCCAAATTTCGTCAACAACGAATCAAATTATTCAGTTCGATGAGATCATAATGACGACACAACTAACCATGATGGCATCTCGATGAGTTTCCAAGATAAATCGTACTTTATGTGCTCAAACACACAACTTTTGCCACTTTTCACACTTTGAAGCTCGATAACTTCGGAAATTGAACTCCAAATTTCGTCAACAACGAATCAAATTATTCAGTTCGATGAGATCATAATAACGACACAACTAACCATGATGGCATCTCGATGAGTTTCCAAGGTAAATCGTACATTATGTGGTGAAATACTCAATTTTTGCCACTTTTCACACTTTGAAGCTCGATAACTTCGGAAATTGAACTCCAAATTTCGTCAACAACGAATCAAATTATTCAGTTCGATGAGATCATAATGACGACACAAGTAACCATGATGGCATCTCGTGAGTTTCCAAGGTAAATCGTACTTTATGTGCTCAAACACACAACTTTCGCCACTTTTCACACTTTGAAGCTCGATAACTTCGGAAATTGAACTCCAAATTTCGTCAACAACGAATCAAATTATTCAGTTGGACGAGATCTTAGTAACGACACAAGTAACCATGATGGCATCTCGTGAGTTTCCAAGATAAATCGTACTTTATGTGCTCAAACACACAACTTTCGCCACTTTTCACACTTTGAAGCTCGATAACTTCGGAAATTGAACTCCAAATTTCGTCAACAACGAATCAAATTATTCAGTTGGACGAGATCTTAGTAACGACACAAGTAACCATGATGGCATCTCGTGAGTTTCCAAGATAAATCGTACTTTATGTGCTCAAACACACAACTTTTGCCACTTTTCACACTTTGAAGCTCGATAACTTCGGAAATTGAACTCCAAATTTCGTCAACAACGAATCAAATTATTCAATTCGATGAGATCATAGTGACGACACAAGTAACCATGATGGCATCTCGTGAGTTTCCAAGGTAAATCGTACTTTATGTGCTCAAACACACAACTTTTGCCACTTTTCACACTTTGAAGCTCGATAACTTCGGAAATTGAACTCCAAATTTCGTCAACAACGAATCAAATTATTCAGTTCGATGAGATCATAATGACGACACAACTAACCATGATGGCATCTCGATGAGTTTCCAAGATAAATCGTACTTTATGTGCTCAAACACACAACTTTAGCCACTTTTCACACTTTGAAGCTCGATAACTTCGGAAATTGAACTCCAAATTTCGTCAACAACGAATCAAATTATTCAGTTCGATGAGATCATAATGACGACACAACTAACCATGATGGCATCTCGATGAGTTTCCAAGGTAAATAGTACATTATGTGGTGAAATACTCAATTTTTGCCACTTTTCACACTTTGAAGCTCGATAACTTCGGAAATTGAACTCCAAATTTCGTCAACAACGAATCAAATTATTCAGTTGGACGAGATCTTAGTGACGACACAAGTAACCATGATGGCATCTCGATGAGTTTCCAAGATAAATCGTACTTTATGTGCTCAAACACACAACTTTTGCCACTTTTCACACTTTGAAGCTCGATAACTTCGGAAATTGAACTCCAAATTTCGTCAACAACGAATCAAATTATTCAGTTCGATGAGATCATAGTGACGACACAAGTAACCATGATGGCATCTCGATGAGTTTCCAAGATAAATCGTACTTTATGTGCTCAAACACACAACTTTTGCCACTTTTCACACTTTGAAGCTCGATAACTTCGGAAATTGAACTCCAAATTTCGTCAACAACGAATCAAATTATTCAGTTCGATGAGATCATAATGACGACACAACTAACCATGATGGCATCTCGATGAGTTTCCAAGATAAATCGTACTTTATGTGCTCAAACACACAACTTTTGCCACTTTTCACACTTTGAAGCTCGATAACTTCGGAAATTGAACTCCAAATTTCGTCAACAACGAATCAAATTATTCAGTTCGATGAGATCATAATAACGACACAACTAACCATGATGGCATCTCGATGAGTTTCCAAGGTAAATCGTACATTATGTGGTGAAATACTCAATTTTTGCCACTTTTCACACTTTGAAGCTCGATAACTTCGGAAATTGAACTCCAAATTTCGTCAACAACGAATCAAATTATTCAGTTCGATGAGATCATAATGACGACACAAGTAACCATGATGGCATCTCGTGAGTTTCCAAGGTAAATCGTACTTTATGTGCTCAAACACACAACTTTCGCCACTTTTCACACTTTGAAGCTCGATAACTTCGGAAATTGAACTCCAAATTTCGTCAACAACGAATCAAATTATTCAGTTGGACGAGATCTTAGTAACGACACAAGTAACCATGATGGCATCTCGTGAGTTTCCAAGATAAATCGTACTTTATGTGCTCAAACACACAACTTTCGCCACTTTTCACACTTTGAAGCTCGATAACTTCGGAAATTGAACTCCAAATTTCGTCAACAACGAATCAAATTATTCAGTTGGACGAGATCTTAGTAACGACACAAGTAACCATGATGGCATCTCGTGAGTTTCCAAGATAAATCGTACTTTATGTGCTCAAACACACAACTTTTGCCACTTTTCACACTTTGAAGCTCGATAACTTCGGAAATTGAACTCCAAATTTCGTCAACAACGAATCAAATTATTCAGTTCGATGAGATCATAATGACGACACAACTAACCATGATGGCATCTCGATGAGTTTCCAAGATAAATCGTACTTTATGTGCTCAAACACACAACTTTAGCCACTTTTCACACTTTGAAGCTCGATAACTTCGGAAATTGAACTCCAAATTTCGTCAACAACGAATCAAATTATTCAGTTCGATGAGATCATAATGACGACACAACTAACCATGATGGCATCTCGATGAGTTTCCAAGGTAAATAGTACATTATGTGGTGAAATACTCAATTTTTGCCACTTTTCACACTTTGAAGCTCGATAACTTCGGAAATTGAACTCCAAATTTCGTCAACAACGAATCAAATTATTCAGTTCGATGAGATCATAATGACGACACAACTAACCATGATGGCATCTCGATGAGTTTCCAAGATAAATCGTACTTTATGTGCTCAAACACACAACTTTAGCCACTTTTCACACTTTGAAGCTCGATAACTTCGGAAATTGAACTCCAAATTTCGTCAACAACGAATCAAATTATTCAGTTCGATGAGATCATAATGACGACACAACTAACCATGATGGCATCTCGATGAGTTTCCAAGGTAAATAGTACATTATGTGGTGAAATACTCAATTTTTGCCACTTTTCACACTTTGAAGCTCGATAACTTCGGAAATTGAACTCCAAATTTCGTCAACAACGAATCAAATTATTCAGTTCGATGAGATCTTAGTGACGACACAACTAACCATGATGGCATCTCGATGAGTTTCCAAGGTAAATCGTACATTATGTGGTGAAATACTCAATTATTGCCACTTTTCACACTTTGAAGCTCGATAACTTCGGAAATTGAACTCCAAATTTCGTCAACAACGAATCAAATTATTCAATTCGATGAGATCATAGTGACGACACAAGTAACCATGATGGCATCTCGTGAGTTTCCAAGGTAAATCGTACTTTATGTGCTCAAACACACAACTTTCGCCACTTTTCACACTTTGAAGCTCGATAACTTCGGAAATTGAACTCCAAATTTCGTCAACAACGAATCAAATTATTCAGTTCGATGAGATCTTAGTGACGACACAACTAACCATGATGGCATCTCGATGAGTTTCCAAGGTAAATCGTACTTTATGTGCTCAAACACACAACTTTCGCCACTTTTCACACTTTGAAGCTCGATAACTTCGGAAATTGAACTCCAAATTTCGTCAACAACGAATCAAATTATTCAGTTCGATGAGATCTTAGTGACGACACAACTAACCATGATGGCATCTCGATGAGTTTCCAAGGTAAATCGTACATTATGTGGTGAAATACTCAATTTTTGCCACTTTTCACACTTTGAAGCTCGATAACTTCGGAAATTGAACTCCAAATTTCGTCAACAACGAATCAAATTATTCAATTCGATGAGATCATAGTGACGACACAAGTAACCATGATGGCATCTCGTGAGTTTCCAAGGTAAATCGTACTTTATGTGCTCAAACACACAACTTTTGCCACTTTTCACACTTTGAAGCTCGATAACTTCGGAAATTGAACTCCAAATTTCGTCAACAACGACTCAAATTATTCAATTCGATGAGATCATAGTGACGACACAAGTAACCATGATGGCATCTCGTGAGTTTCCAAGGTAAATCGTACTTTATGTGCTCAAACACACAACTTTTGCCACTTTTCACACTTTGAAGCTCGATAACTTCGGAAATTGAACTCCAAATTTCGTCAACAACGAATCAAATTATTCAGTTCGATGAGATCATAATGACGACACAACTAACCATGATGGCATCTCGATGAGTTTCCAAGATAAATCGTACTTTATGTGCTCAAACACACAACTTTAGCCACTTTTCACACTTTGAAGCTCGATAACTTCGGAAATTGAACTCCAAATTTCGTCAACAACGAATCAAATTATTCAGTTCGATGAGATCTTAGTGACGACAAAACTAACCATGATGGCATCTCGATGAGTTTCCAAGGTAAATCGTACATTATGTGGTGAAATACTCAATTTTTGCCACTTTTCACACTTTGAAGCTCGATAACTTCGGAAATTGAACTCCAAATTTCGTCAACAACGAATCAAATTATTCAGTTGGACGAGATCTTAGTGACGACACAAGTAACCATGATGGCATCTCGTGAGTTTCCAAGATAAATCGTACTTTATGTGCTCAAACACACAACTTTCGCCACTTTTCACACTTTGAAGCTCGAAACTTCGGAAATTGAACTCCAAATTTCGTCAACAACGAATCAAATTTATCAATTCGATGAGATCGTAGTGACGACACAACTAACCATGATGGCATCTCGATGAGTTTCCAAGATAAATCGTACTTTATGTGCTCAAACACACAACTTTAGCCACTTTTCACACTTTGAAGCTCGATAACTTCGGAAATTGAACTCCAAATTTCGTCAACAACGAATCAAATTATTCAGTTCGATGAGATCTTAGTGACGACACAACTAACCATGATGGCATCTCGATGAGTTTCCAAGGTAAATCGTACATTATGTGGTGAAATACTCAATTTTTGCCACTTTTCACACTTTGAAGCTCGATAACTTCGGAAATTGAACTCCAAATTTCGTCAACAACGAATCAAATTATTCAGTTCGATGAGATCATAATGACGACACAACTAACCATGATGGCATCTCGATGAGTTTCCAACATAAATCGTACTTTATGTGCTCAAACACACAACTTTAGCCACTTTTCACACTTTGAAGCTCGATAACTTCGGAAATTGAACTCCAAATTTCGTCAACAACGAATCAAATTATTCAGTTCGATGAGATCTTAGTGACGACACAACTAACCATGATGGCATCTCGATGAGTTTCCAAGATAAATCGTACTTTATGTGCTCAAACACACAACTTTAGCCACTTTTCACACTTTGAAGCTCGATAACTTCGGAAATTGAACTCCAAATTTCGTCAACAACGAATCAAATTATTCAGTTCGATGAGATCTTAGTGACGACACAACTAACCATGATGGCATCTCGATGAGTTTCCAAGGTAAATCGTACATTATGTGGTGAAATACTCAATTTTTGCCACTTTTCACACTTTGAAGCTCGATAACTTCGGAAATTGAACTCCAAATTTCGTCAACAACGAATCAAATTATTCAGTTGGACGAGATCTTAGTGACGACACAAGTAACCATGATGGCATCTCGTGAGTTTCCAAGATAAATCGTACTTTATGTGCTCAAACACACAACTTTCGCCACTTTTCACACTTTGAAGCTCGAAACTTCGGAAATTGAACTCCAAATTTCGTCAACAACGAATCAAATTATTCAGTTCGATGAGATCATAATGACGACACAACTAACCATGATGGCATCTCGATGAGTTTCCAACATAAATCGTACTTTATGTGCTCAAACACACAACTTTTGCCACTTTTCACACTTTGAAGCTCGATAACTTCGGAAATTGAACTCCAAATTTCGTCAACAACGAATCAAATTATTCAATTCGATGAGATCATAGTGACGACACAAGTAACCATGATGGCATCTCGTGAGTTTCCAAGATAAATCGTACTTTATGTGCTCAAACACACAACTTTAGCCACTTTTCACACTTTGAAGCTCGATAACTTCGGAAATTGAACTCCAAATTTCGTCAACAACGAATCAAATTATTCAGTTCGATGAGATCATAATGACGACACAACTAACCATGATGGCATCTCGATGAGTTTCCAACATAAATCGTACATTATGTGCTCAAACACACAACTTTAGCCACTTTTCACACTTTGAAGCTCGATAACTTCGGAAATTGAACTCCAAATTTCGTCAACAACGAATCAAATTATTCAGTTCGATGAGATCTTAGTGACGACACAACTAACCATGATGGCATCTCGATGAGTTTCCAAGGTAAATCGTACATTATGTGGTGAAATACTCAATTTTTGCCACTTTTCACACTTTGAAGCTCGATAACTTCGGAAATTGAACTCCAAATTTCGTCAACAACGAATCAAATTATTCAATTCGATGAGATCATAGTGACGACACAAGTAACCATGATGGCATCTCGATGAGTTTCCAAGATAAATCGTACTTTATGTGCTCAAACACACAACTTTAGCCACTTTTCACACTTTGAAGCTCGATAACTTCGGAAATTGAACTCCAAATTTCGTCAACAACGAATCAAATTATTCAGTTCGATGAGATCATAATGACGACACAACTAACCATGATGACATCTCGATGAGTTTCCAACATAAATCGTACATTATGTGCTCAAACACACAACTTTCGCCATTTTTCACACTTTGAAGCTCGAAACTTCGGAAATTGAACTCCAAATTTCGTCAACAACGAATCAAATTATTCAATTCGATGAGATCTTAGTGACGACACAACTAACCATGATGGCATCTCGATGAGTTTCCAACATAAATCGTACATTATGTGCTCAAACACACAACTTTAGCCACTTTTCACACTTTGAAGCTCGATAACTTCGGAAATTGAACTCCAAATTTCGTCAACAACGAATCAAATTATTCAGTTCGATGAGATCATAATGACGACACAACTAACCATGATGGCATCTCGATGAGTTTCCAACATAAATCGTACATTATGTGCTCAAACACACAACTTTAGCCACTTTTCACACTTTGAAGCTCGATAACTTCGGAAATTGAACTCCAAATTTCGTCAACAACGAATCAAATTATTCAGTTCGATGAGATCATAATGACGACACAACTAACCATGATGGCATCTCGATGAGTTTCCAAGATAAATCGTACTTTATGTGCTCAAACACACAACTTTAGCCACTTTTCACACTTTGAAGCTCGATAACTTCGGAAATTGAACTCCAAATTTCGTCATCAACGAATTAAATTATTCAATTCGATGAGATCATAGTGACGACACAAGTAACCATGATGGCATCTCGTGAGTTTCCAAGATAAATCGTACTTTATGTGCTCAAACACACAACTTTCGCCACTTTTCACACTTTGAAGCTCGATAACTTCGGAAATTGAACTCCAAATTTCATCAACAACGAATCAAATTATTCAATTCGATGAGATCATAGTGACGACACAAGTAACCATGATGGCATCTCGTGAGTTTCCAAGATAAATCGTACTTTATGTGCTCAAACACACAACTTTAGCCACTTTTCACACTTTGAAGCTCGATAACTTCGGAAATTGAACTCCAAATTTCGTCAACAACGAATCAAATTATTCAGTTCGATGAGATCTTAGTGACGACACAACTAACCATGATGGCATCTCGATGAGTTTCCAAGGTAAATCGTACATTATGTGGTGAAATACTCAATTTTTGCCACTTTTCACACTTTGAAGCTCGATAACTTCGGAAATTGAACTCCAAATTTCGTCAACAACGAATCAAATTATTCAATTCGATGAGATCATAATGACGACACAACTAACCATGATGGCATCTCGATGAGTTTCCAAGGTAAATCGTACATTATGTGGTGAAATACTCAATTTTTGCCACTTTTCACACTTTGAAGCTCGATAACTTCGGAAATTGAACTCCAAATTTCGTCAACAACGAATCAAATTATTCAGTTCGATGAGATCATAATGACGACACAAGTAACCATGATGGCATCTCGTGAGTTTCCAAGGTAAATCGTACTTTATGTGCTCAAACACACAACTTTCGCCACTTTTCACACTTTGAAGCTCGATAACTTCGGAAATTGAACTCCAAATTTCGTCAACAACGAATCAAATTATTCAGTTCGATGAGATCTTAGTGACGACACAACTAACCATGATGGCATCTCGATGAGTTTCCAACATAAATCGTACTTTATGTGCTCAAACACACATCTTTTGCCACTTTTCACACTTTGAAGCTCGATAACTTTGGAAATTGAACTCCAAATTTTGTCAACAACGAATCAAATTAATCAATTCGATGAGATCTTAGTGACGACACAAGTAACCATGATGGCATCTCCATGAGTTTCCAAGGTAAATCGTACATTATGTGGTGAAATACTCAATTTTTGCCACTTTTCACACTTTGAAGCTCGATAACTTCGGAAATTTAACTCCAAATTTCGTCAACAACGAATCAAATTAATCAATTCGATGAGATCTTAGTGACGACACAACTAACCATGATGGCATCTCGATGAGTTTCCAACATAAATCGTACTTTATGTGCTCAAACACACATCTTTTGCCACTTTTCACACTTTGAAGCTCGATAACTTTGGAAATTGAACTCCAAATTTTGTCAACAACGAATCAAATTAATCAATTCGATGAGATCTTAGTGACGACACAAGTAACCATGATGGCATCTCCATGAGTTTCCAAGGTAAATCGTACATTATGTGGTGAAATACTCAATTTTTGCCACTTTTCACACTTTGAAGCTCGATAACTTCGGAAATTGAACTCCAAATTTCGTCAACAACGAATCAAATTAATCAATTCGATGAGATCTTAGTGACGACACAACTAACCATGATGGCATCTCGATGAGTTTCCAACATAAATCGTACTTTATGTGCTCAAACACACATCTTTTGCCACTTTTCACACTTTGAAGCTCGATAACTTTGGAAATTGAACTCCAAATTTTGTCAACAACGAATCAAATTAATCAATTCGATGAGATCTTAGTGACGACACAAGTAACCATGATGGCATCACCATGAGTTTCCAAGGTAAATCGTACATTATGTGGTGAAATACTCAATTTTTGCCACTTTTCACACTTTGAAGCTCGATAACTTCGGAAATTGAACTCCAAATTTCGTCAACAACGAATCAAATTAATCAATTCGATGAGATCTTAGTGACGACACAACTAAACATGATGGCATCTCGATGAGTTTCCAACATAAATCGTACTTTATGTGCTCAAACACACAACTTTAGCCACTTTTCACACTTTGAAGCTCGATAACTTCGGAAATTGAACTCCAAATTTCGTCAACAACGAATCAAATTATTCAGTTCGATGAGATCTTAGTGACGACACAACTAACCATGATGGCATCTCCATGAGTTTCCAAGGTAAATCGTACATTATGTGGTGAAATACTCAATTTTTGCCACTTTTCACACTTTGAAGCTCGATAACTTCGGAAATTGAACTCCAAATTTCGTCAACAACGAATCAAATTAATCAATTCGATGAGATCTTAGTGACGACACAACTAACCATGATGGCATCTCGATGAGTTTCCAACATAAATCGTACTTTATGTGCTCAAACACACAACTTTAGCCACTTTTCACACTTTGAAGCTCGATAACTTCGGAAATTGAACTCCAAATTTCGTCAACAACGAATCAAATTATTCAGTTCGATGAGATCTTAGTGACGACACAACTAACCATGATGGCATCTCCATGAGTTTCCAAGGTAAATCGTACATTATGTGGTGAAATACTCAATTTTTGCCACTTTTCACACTTTGAAGCTCGATAACTTCGGAAATTGAACTCCAAATTTCGTCAACAACGAATCAAATTATTCAGTTCGATGAGATCTTAGTGACGACACAACTAACCATGATGGCATCTCGTGAGTTTCCAAGGTAAATCGTACTTTATGTGCTCAAACACACAACTTTCGCCACTTTTCACACTTTGAAGCTCGATAACTTCGGAAATTGAACTCCAAATTTCGTCAACAACGAATCAAATTATTCAGTTCGATGAGATCTTAGTGACGACACAACTAACCATGATGGCATCTCGATGAGTTTCCAAGGTAAATCGTACATTATGTGGTGAAATACTCAATTTTTGCCACTTTTCACACTTTGAAGCTCGATAACTTCGGAAATTGAACTCCAAATTTCGTCAACAACGAATCAAATTATTCAGTTCGATGAGATCATAATGACGACACAAGTAACCATGATGGCATCTCGTGAGTTTCCAAGGTAAATCGTACTTTATGTGCTCAAACACACAACTTTCGCCACTTTTCACACTTTGAAGCTCGATAACTTCGGAAATTGAACTCCAAATTTCGTCAACAACGAATCAAATTATTCAGTTCGATGAGATCTTAGTGACGACACAACTAACCATGATGGCATCTCGATGAGTTTCCAACATAAATCGTACTTTATGTGCTCAAACACACATCTTTTGCCACTTTTCACACTTTGAAGCTCGATAACTTTGGAAATTGAACTCCAAATTTTGTCAACAACGAATCAAATTAATCAATTCGATGAGATCTTAGTGACGACACAAGTAACCATCATGGCATCTCCATGAGTTTCCAAGGTAAATCGTACATTATGTGGTGAAATACTCAATTTTTGCCACTTTTCACACTTTGAAGCTCGATAACTTCGGAAATTGAACTCCAAATTTCGTCAACAACGAATCAAATTAATCAATTCGATGAGATCTTAGTGACGACACAACTAACCATGATGGCATCTCGATGAGTTTCCAACATAAATCGTACTTTATGTGCTCAAACACACAACTTTAGCCACTTTTCACACTTTGAAGCTCGATAACTTCGGAAATTGAACTCCAAATTTCGTCAACAACGAATCAAATTATTCAGTTCGATGAGATCTTAGTGACGACACAACTAACCATGATGGCATCTCCATGAGTTTCCAAGGTAAATCGTACATTATGTGGTGAAATACTCAATTTTTGCCACTTTTCACACTTTGAAGCTCGATAACTTCGGAAATTGAACTCCAAATTTCGTCAACAACGAATCAAATTAATCAATTCGATGAGATCTTAGTGACGACACAACTAAACATGATGGCATCTCGATGAGTTTCCAACATAAATCGTACTTTATGTGCTCAAACACACAACTTTAGCCACTTTTCACACTTTGAAGCTCGATAACTTCGGAAATTGAACTCCAAATTTCGTCAACAACGAATCAAATTATTCAGTTCGATGAGATCTTAGTGACGACACAACTAACCATGATGGCATCTCCATGAGTTTCCAAGGTAAATCGTACATTATGTGGTGAAATACTCAATTTTTGCCACTTTTCACACTTTGAAGCTCGATAACTTCGGAAATTGAACTCCAAATTTCGTCAACAACGAATCAAATTAATCAATTCGATGAGATCTTAGTGACGACACAACTAACCATGATGGCATCTCGATGAGTTTCCAACATAAATCGTACTTTATGTGCTCAAACACACAACTTTAGCCACTTTTCACACTTTGAAGCTCGATAACTTCGGAAATTGAACTCCAAATTTCGTCAACAACGAATCAAATTATTCAGTTCGATGAGATCTTAGTGACGACACAACTAACCATGATGGCATCTCCATGAGTTTCCAAGGTAAATCGTACATTATGTGGTGAAATACTCAATTTTTGCCACTTTTCACACTTTGAAGCTCGATAACTTCGGAAATTGAACTCCAAATTTCGTCAACAACGAATCAAATTAATCAATTCGATGAGATCTTAGTGACGACACAACTAACCATGATGGCATCTCGATGAGTTTCCAACATAAATCGTACTTTATGTGCTCAAACACACAACTTTAGCCACTTTTCACACTTTGAAGCTCGATAACTTCGGAAATTGATCTCCAAATTTCGTCAACAACGAATCAAATTATTCAGTTCGATGAGATCTTAGTGACGACACAACTAACCATGATGGCATCTCGATGAGTTTCCAACATAAATCGTACTTTATGTGCTCAAACACACAACTTTAGCCACTTTTCACACTTTGAAGCTCGATAACTTCGGAAATTGAACTCCAAATTTCGTCAACAACGAATCAAATTATTCAGTTCGATGAGATCATAATAACGACACAACTAACCATGATGGCATCTCGATGAGTTTCCAAGATAAATCGTACTTTATGTGCTCAAACACACAACTTTCGCCACTTTTCACACTTTGAAGCTCGAAACTTCGGAAATTGAACTCCAAATTTCGTCAACAACGAATCAAATTATTCAATTCGATGAGATCTTAGTGACGACACAACTAACCATGATGGCATTACGATGAGTTTCCAAGATAAATCGTACATTATGTGGTGAAATACTCAATTTTTGCCTCTTTTCACACTTTGAAGCTCGATAACTTCGGAAATTGAACTCCAAATTTCGTCAACAACGAATCAAATTATTCAGTTCGATGAGATCTTAGTGACGACACAACTAACCATGATGGCATCTCGATGAGTTTCCAACATAAATCGTACTTTATGTGCTCAAACACACAACTTTCGCCACTTTTCACACTTTGAAGCTCGATAACTTCGGAAATTGAACTCCAAATTTCGTCAACAACGAATCAAATTATTCAGTTCGATGAGATCTTAGTGACGACACAACTAACCATGATGGCATCTCGATGAGTTTCCAACATAAATCGTACTTTATGTGCTCAAACACACATCTTTTGCCACTTTTCACACTTTGAAGCTCGATAACTTTGGAAATTGAACTCCAAATTTTGTCAACAACGAATCAAATTAATCAATTCGATGAGATCTTAGTGACGACACAAGTAACCATCATGGCATCTCCATGAGTTTCCAAGGTAAATCGTACATTATGTGGTGAAATACTCAATTTTTGCCACTTTTCACACTTTGAAGCTCGATAACTTCGGAAATTGAACTCCAAATTTCGTCAACAACGAATCAAATTAATCAATTCGATGAGATCTTAGTGACGACACAACTAACCATGATGGCATCTCGATGAGTTTCCAACATAAATCGTACTTTATGTGCTCAAACACACAACTTTAGCCACTTTTCACACTTTGAAGCTCGATAACTTCGGAAATTGAACTCCAAATTTCGTCAACAACGAATCAAATTATTCAGTTCGATGAGATCTTAGTGACGACACAACTAACCATGATGGCATCTCCATGAGTTTCCAAGGTAAATCGTACATTATGTGGTGAAATACTCAATTTTTGCCACTTTTCACACTTTGAAGCTCGATAACTTCGGAAATTGAACTCCAAATTTCGTCAACAACGAATCAAATTAATCAATTCGATGAGATCTTAGTGACGACACAACTAAACATGATGGCATCTCGATGAGTTTCCAACATAAATCGTACTTTATGTGCTCAAACACACAACTTTAGCCACTTTTCACACTTTGAAGCTCGATAACTTCGGAAATTGAACTCCAAATTTCGTCAACAACGAATCAAATTATTCAGTTCGATGAGATCTTAGTGACGACACAACTAACCATGATGGCATCTCCATGAGTTTCCAAGGTAAATCGTACATTATGTGGTGAAATACTCAATTTTTGCCACTTTTCACACTTTGAAGCTCGATAACTTCGGAAATTGAACTCCAAATTTCGTCAACAACGAATCAAATTAATCAATTCGATGAGATCTTAGTGACGACACAACTAACCATGATGGCATCTCGATGAGTTTCCAACATAAATCGTACTTTATGTGCTCAAACACACAACTTTAGCCACTTTTCACACTTTGAAGCTCGATAACTTCGGAAATTGAACTCCAAATTTCGTCAACAACGAATCAAATTATTCAGTTCGATGAGATCTTAGTGACGACACAACTAACCATGATGGCATCTCCATGAGTTTCCAAGGTAAATCGTACATTATGTGGTGAAATACTCAATTTTTGCCACTTTTCACACTTTGAAGCTCGATAACTTCGGAAATTGAACTCCAAATTTCGTCAACAACGAATCAAATTAATCAATTCGATGAGATCTTAGTGACGACACAACTAACCATGATGGCATCTCGATGAGTTTCCAACATAAATCGTACTTTATGTGCTCAAACACACAACTTTAGCCACTTTTCACACTTTGAAGCTCGATAACTTCGGAAATTGATCTCCAAATTTCGTCAACAACGAATCAAATTATTCAGTTCGATGAGATCTTAGTGACGACACAACTAACCATGATGGCATCTCGATGAGTTTCCAACATAAATCGTACTTTATGTGCTCAAACACACAACTTTAGCCACTTTTCACACTTTGAAGCTCGATAACTTCGGAAATTGAACTCCAAATTTCGTCAACAACGAATCAAATTATTCAGTTCGATGAGATCATAATAACGACACAACTAACCATGATGGCATCTCGATGAGTTTCCAAGATAAATCGTACTTTATGTGCTCAAACACACAACTTTCGCCACTTTTCACACTTTGAAGCTCGAAACTTCGGAAATTGAACTCCAAATTTCGTCAACAACGAATCAAATTATTCAATTCGATGAGATCTTAGTGACGACACAACTAACCATGATGGCATTACGATGAGTTTCCAAGATAAATCGTACATTATGTGGTGAAATACTCAATTTTTGCCTCTTTTCACACTTTGAAGCTCGATAACTTCGGAAATTGAACTCCAAATTTCGTCAACAACGAATCAAATTATTCAGTTCGATGAGATCTTAGTGACGACACAACTAACCATGATGGCATCTCGATGAGTTTCCAACATAAATCGTACTTTATGTGCTCAAACACACAACTTTCGCCACTTTTCACACTTTGAAGCTCGATAACTTCCGAAACTTAACTCCAAATTTCGTCAACAACGAATCAAATTATTCAGTTCGATGAGATCTTAGTGACGACACAACTAACCATGATGGCATCTCGATGAGTTTCCAAGGTAAATCGTACTTTATGTGCTCAAACATACAACTTTTGCCACTTTTCACACTTTGAAGCTCGATAACTTCGGAAATTGAACTCCAAATTTCGTCAACAACGAATCAAATTAATCAATTCGATGAGATCTTAGTGACGACACAACTAACCATGATGGCATCTCGATGAGTTTCCAACATAAATCGTACTTTATGTGCTCAAACACACAACTTTAGCCACTTTTCACACTTTGAAGCTCGATAACTTCGGAAATTGAACTCCAAATTTCGTCAACAACGAATCAAATTATTCAGTTCGATGATATCTTAGTGACGACACAACTAACCATGATGGCATCTCGATGAGTTTCCAAGGTAAATCGTACTTTATGTGCTCAAACACACAACTTTTGCCACTTTTCACACTTTGAAGCTCGATAACTTCGGAAATTGAACTCCAAATTTTGTCAACAACGAATCAAATTAATCAATTCGATGAGATCTTAGTGACGACACAACTAACCATGATGGCATCTCGATGAGTTTCCAACATAAATCGTACTTTATGTGCTCAAACACACAACTTTAGCCACTTTTCACACTTTGAAGCTCGATAACTTCGGAAATTGAACTCCAAATTTCGTCAACAACGAATCAAATTATTCAGTTCGATGAGATCATAATGACGACACAATTAACCATGATGGCATCTCGATGAGTTTCCAAGGTAAATCGTACTTTATGTGCTCAAACACACATCTTTTGCCACTTTTCACACTTTGAAGCTCGATAACTTTGGAAATTGAACTCCAAATTTTGTCAACAACGAATCAAATTAATCAATTCGATGAGATCATAATGACGACACAACTAACCATGATGGCATCTCGATGAGTTTCCAAGGTAAATCGTACTTTATGTGCTCAAACACACAACTTTTGCCACTTTTCACACTTTGAAGCTCGATAACTTCGGAAATTGAACTCCAAATTTTGTCAACAACGAATCAAATTAATCAATTCGATGAGATCTTAGTGACGACACAACTAACCATGATGGCATCTCGATGAGTTTCCAAGGTAAATCGTACTTTATGTGCTCAAACACACAACTTTTGCCACTTTTCACACTTTGAAGCTCGATAACTTCGGAAATTGAACTCCAAATTTCGTCAACAACGAATCAAATTATTCAGTTCGATGAGATCATAATGACGACACAACTAACCATGATGGCATCTCGATGAGTTTCCAAGGTAAATCGTACTTTATGTGCTCAAACACACAACTTTTGCCACTTTTCACACTTTGAAGCTCGATAACTTCGGAAATTGAACTCCAAATTTCGTCAACAACGAATCAAATTATTCAATTCGATGAGATCTTAGTGACGACACAACTAACCATGATGGCATCTCGATGAGTTTCCAAGGTAAATCGTACTTTATGTGCTCAAACACACAACTTTCGCCACTTTTCACACTTTGAAGCTCGAAACTTCGGAAATTGAACTCCAAATTTCGTCAACAACGAATCAAATTATTCAATTCGATGAGATCTTAGTGACGACACAACTAACCATGATGGCATCTCGATGAGTTTCCAAGGTAAATCGTACTTTATGTGCTCAAACACACAACTTTCGCCACTTTTCACACTTTGAAGCTCGAAACTTCGGAAATTGAACTCCAAATTTCGTCAACAACGAATCAAATTATTCAGTTGGACGAGATCTTAGTGACGACACAACTAACCATGATGGCATCTCGATGAGTTTCCAAGATAAATCGTACTTTATGCGCTCAAACACACAACTTTCGCCACTTTTCACACTTTGAAGCTCGAAACTTCGGAAATTGAACTCCAAATTTCGTCAACAACGAATCAAATTATTCAGTTCGATGAGATCATAATGACGACACAAATAACCATGATGGCATCTCGATGAGTTTCCAAGATAAATCGTACTTTATGTGCTCAAACACACAACTTTTGCCGCTTTTCACACTTTGAAGCTCGATAACTTCGGAAATTGAACTCCAAATTTCGTCAACAACGAATCAAATTATTCAGTTCGATGAGATCATAATGACGACACAAATAACCATGATGGCATCTCGATGAGTTTCCAAGATAAATCGTACTTTATGTGCTCAAACACACAACTTTCGCCACTTTTCACACTTTGAAGCTCGATAACTTCGGAAATTGAACTCCAAATTTCGTCAACAACGAATCAAATTAATCAATTCGATGAGATCATAATGACGACACAACTAACCATGATGGCATCTCGATGAGTTTCCAAGGTAAATCGTACTTTATGTGCTCAAACACACAACTTTTGCCACTTTTCACACTTTGAAGCTCGATAACTTTGGAAATTGAACTCCAAATTTTGTCAACAACGAATCAAATTAATCAATTCGATGAGATCATAATGACGACACAACTAACCATGATGGCATCTCGATGAGTTTCCAAGGTAAATCGTACTTTATGTGCTCAAACACACAACTTTTGCCACTTTTCACACTTTGAAGCTCGATAACTTCGGAAATTGAACTCCAAATTTCGTCAACAACGAATCAAATTATTCAGTTCGATGAGATCATAATGACGACACAACTAACCATGATGGCATCTCGATGAGTTTCCAAGGTAAATCGTACTTTATGTGCTCAAACACACAACTTTTGCCACTTTTCACACTTTGAAGCTCGATAACTTCGGAAATTGAACTCCAAATTTCGTCAACAACGAATCAAATTATTCAATTCGATGAGATCTTAGTGACGACACAACTAACCATGATGGCATCTCGATGAGTTTCCAAGGTAAATCGTACTTTATGTGCTCAAACACACAACTTTCGCCACTTTTCACACTTTGAAGCTCGAAACTTCGGAAATTGAACTCCAAATTTCGTCAACAACGAATCAAATTATTCAATTCGATGAGATCTTAGTGACGACACAACTAACCATGATGGCATCTCGATGAGTTTCCAAGGTAAATCGTACTTTATGTGCTCAAACACACAACTTTCGCCACTTTTCACACTTTGAAGCTCGAAACTTCGGAAATTGAACTCCAAATTTCGTCAACAACGAATCAAATTATTCAGTTGGACGAGATCTTAGTGACGACACAACTAACCATGATGGCATCTCGATGAGTTTCCAAGATAAATCGTACTTTATGCGCTCAAACACACAACTTTCGCCACTTTTCACACTTTGAAGCTCGAAACTTCGGAAATTGAACTCCAAATTTCGTCAACAACGAATCAAATTATTCAATTCGATGAGATCTTAGTGACGACACAACTAACCATGATGGCATCTCGATGAGTTTCCAAGGTAAATCGTACTTTATGTGCTCAAACACACAACTTTCGCCACTTTTCACACTTTGAAGCTCGAAACTTCGGAAATTGAACTCCAAATTTCGTCAACAACGAATCAAATTATTCAGTTGGACGAGATCTTAGTGACGACACAACTAACCATGATGGCATCTCGATGAGTTTCCAAGATAAATCGTACTTTATGCGCTCAAACACACAACTTTCGCCACTTTTCACACTTTGAAGCTCGAAACTTCGGAAATTGAACTCCAAATTTCGTCAACAACGAATCAAATTATTCAGTTCGATGAGATCATAATGACGACACAAATAACCATGATGGCATCTCGATGAGTTTCCAAGATAAATCGTACTTTATGTGCTCAAACACACAACTTTTGCCGCTTTTCACACTTTGAAGCTCGATAACTTCGGAAATTGAACTCCAAATTTCGTCAACAACGAATCAAATTATTCAGTTCGATGAGATCATAATGACGACACAAATAACCATGATGGCATCTCGATGAGTTTCCAAGATAAATCGTACTTTATGTGCTCAAACACACAACTTTCGCCACTTTTCACACTTTGAAGCTCGATAACTTCGGAAATTGAACTCCAAATTTCGTCAACAACGAATCAAATTAATCAATTCGATGAGATCTTAGTGACGACACAACTAACCATGATGGCATCTCGATGAGTTTCCAAGGTAAATCGTACTTTATGTGCTCAAACACACAACTTTCGCCACTTTTCACACTTTGAAGCTCGAAACTTCGGAAATTGAACTCCAAATTTCGTCAACAACGAATCAAATTATTCAGTTCGATGAGATCATAATGACGACACAACTAACCATGATGGCATCTCGATGAGTTTCCAAGATAAATCGTACTTTATGCGCTCAAACACACAACTTTCGCCACTTTTCACACTTTGAAGCTCGAAACTTCGGAAATTGAACTCCAAATTTCGTCAACAACGAATCAAATTAATCATTTCGATGAGATCTTAGTGACGACACAACTAACCATGATGGCATCTCGATGAGTTTCCAAGGTAAATCGTACTTTATGTGCTCAAACACACAACTTTCGCCACTTTTCACACTTTGAAGCTCGAAACTTCGGAAATTGAACTCCAAATTTCGTCAACAACGAATCAAATTATTCAATTCGATGAGATCTTAGTGACGACACAACTAACCATGATGGCATCTCGATGAGTTTCCAAGGTAAATCGTACTTTATGTGCTCAAACACACAACTTTTGCCAGTTTTCACACTTTGAAGCTCGATAACTTCGGAAATTCAACTCCAAATTTCGTCAACAACGAATCAAATTATTCAGTTCGATGAGATCATAATGACGACACAAATAAACATGATGGCATCTCGATGAGTTTCCAAGGTAAATCGTACTTTATGTGCTCAAACACACAACTTTTGCCACTTTTCACACTTTGAAGCTCGATAACTTCGGAAATTGAACTCCAAATTTCGTCAACAACGAATCAAATTATTCAGTTCGATGAGATCATAATGACGACACAAATAACCATGATGGCATCTCGATGAGTTTCCAACATAAATCGTACTTTATGTGCTCAAACACACAACTTTAGCCACTTTTCACACTTTGAAGCTCGATAACTTCGGAAATTGAACTCCAAATTTCGTCAACAACGAATCAAATTATTCAGTTCGATGAGATCATAATGACGACACAACTAACCATGATGGCATCTCGATGAGTTTCCAAGGTAAATCGTACTTTATGTGCTCAAACACACAACTTTTGCCACTTTTCACACTTTGAAGCTCGATAACTTCGGAAATTGAACTCCAAATTTCGTCAACAACGAATCAAATTATTCAGTTCGATGAGATCATAATGACGACACAAATAACCATGATGGCATCTCGATGAGTTTCCAAGATAAATCGTACTTTATGTGCTCAAACACACAACTTTTGCCACTTTTCACACTTTGAAGCTCGATAACTTCGGAAATTGAACTCCAAATTTCGTCAACAACGAATCAAATTATTCAGTTCGATGAGATCATAATGACGACACAACTAACCATGATGGCATCTCGATGAGTTTCCAAGGTAAATCGTACTTTATGTGCTCAAACACACAACTTTTGCCACTTTTCACACTTTGAAGCTCGATAACTTCGGAAATTGAACTCCAAATTTCGTCAACAACGAATCAAATTATTCAGTTCGATGAGATCATAATGACGACACAAATAACCATGATGGCATCTCGATGAGTTCCCAAGATAAATCGTACTTTATGTGCTCAAAAACACAACTTTTGCCACTTTTCACACTTTGAAGCTCGATAACTTCGGAAATTGAACTCCAAATTTCGTCAACAACGAATCAAATTATTCAGTTCGATGAGATCATAATGACGACACAAATAACCATGATGGCTTCTCGATGAGTTTCCAAGGTAAATCGTACTTTATGTGCTCAAACACACAACTTTTGCCACTTTTCACACTTTGAAGCTCGATAACTTCGGAAATTGAACTCCAAATTTCGTCAACAACGAATCAAATTATTCAGTTCGATGAGATCATAATGACGACACAAATAACCATGATGGCATCTCGATGAGTTTCCAAGATAAATCGTACTTTATGTGCTCAAACACACAACTTTTGCCACTTTTCACACTTTGAAGCTCGATAACTTCGGAAATTGAACTCCAAATTTCGTCAACAACGAATCAAATTATTCAATTCGATGAGATCTTAGTGACGACACAACTAACCATGATGGCATCTCGATGAGTTTCCAACATAAATCGTACTTTATGTGCTCAAACACACAACTTTAGCCACTTTTCACACTTTGAAGCTCGATAACTTCGGAAATTGAACTCCAAATTTCGTCAACAACGAATCAAATTATTCAGTTCGATGAGATCATAATGACGACACAACTAACCATGATGGCATCTCGATGAGTTTCCAACATAAATCGTACTTTATGTGCTCAAACACACAACTTTAGCCACTTTTCACACTATGAAGCTCGATAACTTCGGAAATTGAACTCCAAATTTCGTCAACAACGAATCAAATTATTCAGTTCGATGAGATCTTAGTGACGACACAACTAACCATGGTGGCATCTCGATGAGTTTCCAAGATAAATCGTACTTTATGTGCTCAAACACACAACTTTTACCACTTTTCACACTTTGAAGCTCGATAACTTCGGAAATTGAACTCCAAATTTCGTCAACACCGAATCAAATTATTCAGTTCGATGAGATCATAATGACGACACAAATAACCATGATGGCATCTCGATGAGTTTCCAAGGTAAATCGTACTTTATGTGCTCAAACACACAACTTTTGCCACTTTTCACACTTTGAAGCTCGATAACTTCGGAAATTGAACTCCAAATTTCGTCAACAACGAATCAAATTATTCAGTTCGATGAGATCATAATGACGACACAAATAACCATGATGGCATCTCGATGAGTTTCCAAGATAAATCGTACTTTATGTGCTCAAACACACAACTTTTGCCACTTTTCACACTTTGAAGCTCGATAACTTCGGAAATTGAACTCCAAATTTCGTCAACAACGAATCAAATTATTCAATTCGATGAGATCTTAGTGACGACACAACTAACCATGATGGCATCTCGATGAGTTTCCAAGGTAAATCGTACTTTATGTGCTCAAACACACAACTTTCGCCACTTTTCACACTTTGAAGCTCGATAACTTCGGAAATTCAACTCCAAATTTCGTCAACATCGAATCAAATTATTCAGTTCGATGAGATCATAATGACGACACAACTAACCATGATGGCATCTCGATGAGTTTCCAACATAAATCGTACTTTATGTGCTCAAACACACAACTTTAGCCACTTTTCACACTTTGAAGCTCGATAACTTCGGAAATTGAACTCCAAATTTCGTCAACAACGAATCAAATTATTCAGTTCGATGAGATCATAATGACGACACAACTAACCATGATGGCATCTCGATGAGTTTCCAACATAAATCGTACTTTATGTGCTCAAACACACAACTTTAGCCACTTTTCACACTATGAAGCTCGATAACTTCGGAAATTGAACTCCAAATTTCGTCAACAACGAATCAAATTATTCAGTTCGATGAGATCTTAGTGACGACACAACTAACCATGGTGGCATCTCGATGAGTTTCCAAGATAAATCGTACTTTATGTGCTCAAACACACAACTTTTGCCACTTTTCACACTTTGAAGCTCGATAACTTCGGAAATTGAACTCCAAATTTCGTCAACAACGAATCAAATTATTCAGTTCGATGAGATCATAATGACGACACAAATAACCATGATGGCATCTCGATGAGTTTCCAAGATAAATCGTACTTTATGTGCTCAAACACACAACTTTTGCCACTTTTCACACTTTGAAGCTCGATAACTTCGGAAATTGAACTCCAAATTTCGTCAACAACGAATCAAATTATTCAGTTCGATGAGATCATAATGACGACACAACTAACCATGATGGCATCTCGATGAGTTTCCAAGGTAAATCGTACTTTATGTGCTCAAACACACAACTTTCGCCACTTTTCACACTTTGAAGCTCGATAACTTCGGAAATTGAACTCCAAATTTCGTCCACAACGAATCAAATTATTCAGTTCGATGAGATCATAATGACGACACAACTAACCATGATGGCATCTCGATGAGTTTCCAACATAAATCGTACTTTATGTGCTCAAACACACAACTTTAGCCACTTTTCACACTTTGAAGCTCGATAACTTCGGAAATTGAACTCCAAATTTTGTCAACAACGAATCAAATTAATCAATTCGATGAGATCTTAGTGACGACACAACTAACCATGATGGCATCTCGATGAGTTTCCAACATAAATCGTACTTTATGTGCTCAAACACACAACTTTAGCCACTTTTCACACTTTGAAGCTCGATAACTTCGGAAATTGAACTCCAAATTTCGTCAACAACGAATCAAATTATTCAGTTCGATGAGATCATAATGACGACACAACTAACCATGATGGCATCTCGATGAGTTTCCAAGATAAATCGTACTTTATGTGATCAAACACACAACTTTTGCCACTTTTCACACTTTGAAGCTCGATAACTTCGGAAATTGAACTCCAAATTTCGTCAACAACGAATCAAATTATTCAGTTCGATGAGATCATAATGACGACACAACTAACCATGATGGCATCTCGATGAGTTTCCAAGATAAATCGTACTTTATGTGCTCAAACACACAACTTTTGCCACTTTTCACACTTTGAAGCTCGATAACTTCGGAAATTGAACTCCAAATTTCGTCAACAACGAATCAAATTATTCAGTTCGATGAGATCATAATGACGACACAACTAACCATGATGGCATCTCGATGAGTTTCCAAGGTAAATCGTACTTTATGTGCTCAAACACACAACTTTTGCCACTTTTCACACTTTGAAGCTCGATAACTTCGGAAATTCAACTCCAAATTTCGTCAACAACGAATCAAATTATTCAGTTCGATGAGATCATAATGACGACACAAATAAACATGATGGCATCTCGATGAGTTTCCAAGGTAAATCGTACTTTATGTGCTCAAACACACAACTTTTGCCACTTTTCACACTTTGAAGCTCGATAACTTCGGAAATTGAACTCCAAATTTCGTCAACAACAAATCAAATTATTCAGTTCGATGAGATCATAATGACGACACAACTAACCATGATGGCATCTCGATGAGTTTCCAAGGTAAATCGTACTTTATGTGCTCAAACACACAACTTTTGCCACTTTTCACACTTTGAAGCTCGATAACTTCGGAAATTGAACTCCAAATTTCGTCAACAACGAATCAAATTATTCAGTTCGATGAGATCATAATGACGACACAAATAACCATGATGGCATCTCGATGAGTTTCCAAGATAAATCGTACTTTATGTGCTCAAACACACAACTTTTGCCACTTTTCACACTTTGAAGCTCGATAACTTCGGAAATTGAACTCCAAATTTCGTCAACAACGAATCAAATTATTCAGTTCGATGAGATCATAATGACGACACAACTAACCATGATGGCATCTCGATGAGTTTCCAAGGTAAATCGTACTTTATGTGCTCAAACACACAACTTTTGCCACTTTTCACACTTTGAAGCTCGATAACTTCGGAAATTGAACTCCAAATTTCGTCCACAACGAATCAAATTATTCAGTTCGATGAGATCATAATGACGACACAACTAACCATGATGGCATCTCGATGAGTTTCCAACATAAATCGTACTTTATGTGCTCAAACACACAACTTTAGCCACTTTTCACACTATGAAGCTCGATAACTTCGGAAATTGAACTCCAAATTTCGTCAACAACGAATCAAATTATTCAGTTCGATGAGATCTTAGTGACGACACAACTAACCATGGTGGCATCTCGATGAGTTTCCAACATAAATCGTACTTTATGTGCTCAAACACACAACTTTAGCCACTTTTCACACTATGAAGCTCGATAACTTCGGAAATTGAACTCCAAATTTCGTCAACAACGAATCAAATTAATCAATTCGATGAGATCTTAGTGACGACACAACTAACCATGATGGCATCTCGATGAGTTTCCAAGGTAAATCGTACTTTATGTGCTCAAACACACAACTTTCGCCACTTTTCACACTTTGAAGCTCGAAACTTCGGAAATTGAACTCCAAATTTCGTCAACAACGAATCAAATTATTCAGTTCGATGAGATCATAATGACGACACAACTAACCATGATGGCATCTCGATGAGTTTCCAAGATAAATCGTACTTTATGCGCTCAAACACACAACTTTCGCCACTTTTCACACTTTGAAGCTCGAAACTTCGGAAATTGAACTCCAAATTTCGTCAACAACGAATCAAATTAATCATTTCGATGAGATCTTAGTGACGACACAACTAACCATGATGGCATCTCGATGAGTTTCCAAGGTAAATCGTACTTTATGTGCTCAAACACACAACTTTCGCCACTTTTCACACTTTGAAGCTCGAAACTTCGGAAATTGAACTCCAAATTTCGTCAACAACGAATCAAATTATTCAATTCGATGAGATCTTAGTGACGACACAACTAACCATGATGGCATCTCGATGAGTTTCCAAGGTAAATCGTACTTTATGTGCTCAAACACACAACTTTTGCCAGTTTTCACACTTTGAAGCTCGATAACTTCGGAAATTCAACTCCAAATTTCGTCAACAACGAATCAAATTATTCAGTTCGATGAGATCATAATGACGACACAAATAAACATGATGGCATCTCGATGAGTTTCCAAGGTAAATCGTACTTTATGTGCTCAAACACACAACTTTTGCCACTTTTCACACTTTGAAGCTCGATAACTTCGGAAATTGAACTCCAAATTTCGTCAACAACGAATCAAATTATTCAGTTCGATGAGATCATAATGACGACACAAATAACCATGATGGCATCTCGATGAGTTTCCAACATAAATCGTACTTTATGTGCTCAAACACACAACTTTAGCCACTTTTCACACTTTGAAGCTCGATAACTTCGGAAATTGAACTCCAAATTTCGTCAACAACGAATCAAATTATTCAGTTCGATGAGATCATAATGACGACACAACTAACCATGATGGCATCTCGATGAGTTTCCAAGGTAAATCGTACTTTATGTGCTCAAACACACAACTTTTGCCACTTTTCACACTTTGAAGCTCGATAACTTCGGAAATTGAACTCCAAATTTCGTCAACAACGAATCAAATTATTCAGTTCGATGAGATCATAATGACGACACAAATAACCATGATGGCATCTCGATGAGTTTCCAAGATAAATCGTACTTTATGTGCTCAAACACACAACTTTTGCCACTTTTCACACTTTGAAGCTCGATAACTTCGGAAATTGAACTCCAAATTTCGTCAACAACGAATCAAATTATTCAGTTCGATGAGATCATAATGACGACACAACTAACCATGATGGCATCTCGATGAGTTTCCAAGGTAAATCGTACTTTATGTGCTCAAACACACAACTTTTGCCACTTTTCACACTTTGAAGCTCGATAACTTCGGAAATTGAACTCCAAATTTCGTCAACAACGAATCAAATTATTCAGTTCGATGAGATCATAATGACGACACAAATAACCATGATGGCATCTCGATGAGTTCCCAAGATAAATCGTACTTTATGTGCTCAAAAACACAACTTTTGCCACTTTTCACACTTTGAAGCTCGATAACTTCGGAAATTGAACTCCAAATTTCGTCAACAACGAATCAAATTATTCAGTTCGATGAGATCATAATGACGACACAAATAACCATGATGGCTTCTCGATGAGTTTCCAAGGTAAATCGTACTTTATGTGCTCAAACACACAACTTTTGCCACTTTTCACACTTTGAAGCTCGATAACTTCGGAAATTGAACTCCAAATTTCGTCAACAACGAATCAAATTATTCAGTTCGATGAGATCATAATGACGACACAAATAACCATGATGGCATCTCGATGAGTTTCCAAGATAAATCGTACTTTATGTGCTCAAACACACAACTTTTGCCACTTTTCACACTTTGAAGCTCGATAACTTCGGAAATTGAACTCCAAATTTCGTCAACAACGAATCAAATTATTCAATTCGATGAGATCTTAGTGACGACACAACTAACCATGATGGCATCTCGATGAGTTTCCAACATAAATCGTACTTTATGTGCTCAAACACACAACTTTAGCCACTTTTCACACTTTGAAGCTCGATAACTTCGGAAATTGAACTCCAAATTTCGTCAACAACGAATCAAATTATTCAGTTCGATGAGATCATAATGACGACACAACTAACCATGATGGCATCTCGATGAGTTTCCAACATAAATCGTACTTTATGTGCTCAAACACACAACTTTAGCCACTTTTCACACTATGAAGCTCGATAACTTCGGAAATTGAACTCCAAATTTCGTCAACAACGAATCAAATTATTCAGTTCGATGAGATCTTAGTGACGACACAACTAACCATGGTGGCATCTCGATGAGTTTCCAAGATAAATCGTACTTTATGTGCTCAAACACACAACTTTTACCACTTTTCACACTTTGAAGCTCGATAACTTCGGAAATTGAACTCCAAATTTCGTCAACACCGAATCAAATTATTCAGTTCGATGAGATCATAATGACGACACAAATAACCATGATGGCATCTCGATGAGTTTCCAAGGTAAATCGTACTTTATGTGCTCAAACACACAACTTTTGCCACTTTTCACACTTTGAAGCTCGATAACTTCGGAAATTGAACTCCAAATTTCGTCAACAACGAATCAAATTATTCAGTTCGATGAGATCATAATGACGACACAAATAACCATGATGGCATCTCGATGAGTTTCCAAGATAAATCGTACTTTATGTGCTCAAACACACAACTTTTGCCACTTTTCACACTTTGAAGCTCGATAACTTCGGAAATTGAACTCCAAATTTCGTCAACAACGAATCAAATTATTCAATTCGATGAGATCTTAGTGACGACACAACTAACCATGATGGCATCTCGATGAGTTTCCAAGGTAAATCGTACTTTATGTGCTCAAACACACAACTTTTACCACTTTTCACACTTTGAAGCTCGATAACTTCGGAAATTGAACTCCAAATTTCGTCAACACCGAATCAAATTATTCAGTTCGATGAGATCATAATGACGACACAAATAACCATGATGGCATCTCGATGAGTTTCCAAGGTAAATCGTACTTTATGTGCTCAAACACACAACTTTTGCCACTTTTCACACTTTGAAGCTCGATAACTTCGGAAATTGAACTCCAAATTTCGTCAACAACGAATCAAATTATTCAGTTCGATGAGATCATAATGACGACACAACTAACCATGATGGCATCTCGATGAGTTTCCAAGGTAAATCGTACTTTATGTGCTCAAACACACAACTTTTGCCACTTTTCACACTTTGAAGCTCGATAACTTCGGAAATTGAACTCCAAATTTCGTCAACAACGAATCAAATTATTCAGTTCGATGAGATCATAATGACGACACAAATAACCATGATGGCATCTCGATGAGTTTCCAAGATAAATCGTACTTTATGTGCTCAAACACACAACTTTTGCCACTTTTCACACTTTGAAGCTCGATAACTTCGGAAATTGAACTCCAAATTTCGTCAACAACGAATCAAATTATTCAGTTCGATGAGATCATAATGACGACACAACTAACCATGATGGCATCTCGATGAGTTTCCAAGGTAAATCGTACTTTATGTGCTCAAACACACAACTTTTGCCACTTTTCACACTTTGAAGCTCGATAACTTCGGAAATTGAACTCCAAATTTCGTCAACAACGAATCAAATTATTCAGTTCGATGAGATCATAATGACGACACAAATAACCATGATGGCATCTCGATGAGTTCCCAAGATAAATCGTACTTTATGTGCTCAAAAACACAACTTTTGCCACTTTTCACACTTTGAAGCTCGATAACTTCGGAAATTGAACTCCAAATTTCGTCAACAACGAATCAAATTATTCAGTTCGATGAGATCATAATGACGACACAACTAACCATGATGGCATCTCGATGAGTTTCCAACATAAATCGTACTTTATGTGCTCAAACACACAACTTTAGCCACTTTTCACACTATGAAGCTCGATAACTTCGGAAATTGAACTCCAAATTTCGTCAACAACGAATCAAATTATTCAGTTCGATGAGATCTTAGTGACGACACAACTAACCATGGTGGCATCTCGATGAGTTTCCAAGATAAATCGTACTTTATGTGCTCAAACACACAACTTTTACCACTTTTCACACTTTGAAGCTCGATAACTTCGGAAATTGAACTCCAAATTTCGTCAACACCGAATCAAATTATTCAGTTCGATGAGATCATAATGACGACACAAATAACCATGATGGCATCTCGATGAGTTTCCAAGGTAAATCGTACTTTATGTGCTCAAACACACAACTTTTGCCACTTTTCACACTTTGAAGCTCGATAACTTCGGAAATTGAACTCCAAATTTCGTCAACAACGAATCAAATTATTCAGTTCGATGAGATCATAATGACGACACAAATAACCATGATGGCATCTCGATGAGTTTCCAAGATAAATCGTACTTTATGTGCTCAAACACACAACTTTTGCCACTTTTCACACTTTGAAGCTCGATAACTTCGGAAATTGAACTCCAAATTTCGTCAACAACGAATCAAATTATTCAATTCGATGAGATCTTAGTGACGACACAACTAACCATGATGGCATCTCGATGAGTTTCCAAGGTAAATCGTACTTTATGTGCTCAAACACACAACTTTCGCCACTTTTCACACTTTGAAGCTCGATAACTTCGGAAATTCAACTCCAAATTTCGTCAACATCGAATCAAATTATTCAGTTCGATGAGATCATAATGACGACACAACTAACCATGATGGCATCTCGATGAGTTTCCAACATAAATCGTACTTTATGTGCTCAAACACACAACTTTAGCCACTTTTCACACTTTGAAGCTCGATAACTTCGGAAATTGAACTCCAAATTTCGTCAACAACGAATCAAATTATTCAGTTCGATGAGATCATAATGACGACACAACTAACCATGATGGCATCTCGATGAGTTTCCAACATAAATCGTACTTTATGTGCTCAAACACACAACTTTAGCCACTTTTCACACTATGAAGCTCGATAACTTCGGAAATTGAACTCCAAATTTCGTCAACAACGAATCAAATTATTCAGTTCGATGAGATCTTAGTGACGACACAACTAACCATGGTGGCATCTCGATGAGTTTCCAAGATAAATCGTACTTTATGTGCTCAAACACACAACTTTTGCCACTTTTCACACTTTGAAGCTCGATAACTTCGGAAATTGAACTCCAAATTTCGTCAACAACGAATCAAATTATTCAGTTCGATGAGATCATAATGACGACACAAATAACCATGATGGCATCTCGATGAGTTTCCAAGATAAATCGTACTTTATGTGCTCAAACACACAACTTTTGCCACTTTTCACACTTTGAAGCTCGATAACTTCGGAAATTGAACTCCAAATTTCGTCAACAACGAATCAAATTATTCAGTTCGATGAGATCATAATGACGACACAACTAACCATGATGGCATCTCGATGAGTTTCCAAGGTAAATCGTACTTTATGTGCTCAAACACACAACTTTCGCCACTTTTCACACTTTGAAGCTCGATAACTTCGGAAATTGAACTCCAAATTTCGTCCACAACGAATCAAATTATTCAGTTCGATGAGATCATAATGACGACACAACTAACCATGATGGCATCTCGATGAGTTTCCAACATAAATCGTACTTTATGTGCTCAAACACACAACTTTAGCCACTTTTCACACTTTGAAGCTCGATAACTTCGGAAATTGAACTCCAAATTTTGTCAACAACGAATCAAATTAATCAATTCGATGAGATCTTAGTGACGACACAACTAACCATGATGGCATCTCGATGAGTTTCCAACATAAATCGTACTTTATGTGCTCAAACACACAACTTTAGCCACTTTTCACACTTTGAAGCTCGATAACTTCGGAAATTGAACTCCAAATTTCGTCAACAACGAATCAAATTATTCAGTTCGATGAGATCATAATGACGACACAACTAACCATGATGGCATCTCGATGAGTTTCCAAGATAAATCGTACTTTATGTGATCAAACACACAACTTTTGCCACTTTTCACACTTTGAAGCTCGATAACTTCGGAAATTGAACTCCAAATTTCGTCAACAACGAATCAAATTATTCAGTTCGATGAGATCATAATGACGACACAACTAACCATGATGGCATCTCGATGAGTTTCCAAGATAAATCGTACTTTATGTGCTCAAACACACAACTTTTGCCACTTTTCACACTTTGAAGCTCGATAACTTCGGAAATTGAACTCCAAATTTCGTCAACAACGAATCAAATTATTCAGTTCGATGAGATCATAATGACGACACAACTAACCATGATGGCATCTCGATGAGTTTCCAAGGTAAATCGTACTTTATGTGCTCAAACACACAACTTTTGCCACTTTTCACACTTTGAAGCTCGATAACTTCGGAAATTCAACTCCAAATTTCGTCAACAACGAATCAAATTATTCAGTTCGATGAGATCATAATGACGACACAAATAAACATGATGGCATCTCGATGAGTTTCCAAGGTAAATCGTACTTTATGTGCTCAAACACACAACTTTTGCCACTTTTCACACTTTGAAGCTCGATAACTTCGGAAATTGAACTCCAAATTTCGTCAACAACAAATCAAATTATTCAGTTCGATGAGATCATAATGACGACACAACTAACCATGATGGCATCTCGATGAGTTTCCAAGGTAAATCGTACTTTATGTGCTCAAACACACAACTTTTGCCACTTTTCACACTTTGAAGCTCGATAACTTCGGAAATTGAACTCCAAATTTCGTCAACAACGAATCAAATTATTCAGTTCGATGAGATCATAATGACGACACAAATAACCATGATGGCATCTCGATGAGTTTCCAACATAAATCGTACTTTATGTGCTCAAACACACAACTTTAGCCACTTTTCACACTATGAAGCTCGATAACTTCGGAAATTGAACTCCAAATTTCGTCAACAACGAATCAAATTATTCAGTTCGATGAGATCTTAGTGACGACTCAACTAACCATGGTGGCATCTCGATGAGTTTCCAAGATAAATCGTACTTTATGTGCTCAAACACACAACTTTTGCCACTTTTCACACTTTGAAGCTCGATAACTTCGGAAATTGAACTCCAAATTTCGTCAACAACGAATCAAATTATTCAGTTCGATGAGATCATAATGACGACACAAATAACCATGATGGCATCTCGATGAGTTTCCAAGGTAAATCGTACTTTATGTGCTCAAACACACAACTTTCGCCACTTTTCACACTTTGAAGCTCGATAACTTCGGAAATTGAACTCCAAATTTCGTCAACAACGAATCAAATTATTCAGTTCGATGAGATCTTAGTGACGACACAACTAACCATGATGGCATCTCGATGAGTTTCCAAGGTAAATCGTACTTTATGTGCTCAAACACACAACTTTCGCCACTTTTCACACTTTGAAGCTCGATAACTTCGGAAATTGAACTCCAAATTTCGTCCACAACGAATCAAATTATTCAGTTCGATGAGATCATAATGACGACACAACTAACCATGATGGCATCTCGATGAGTTTCCAACATAAATCGTACTTTATGTGCTCAAACACACAACTTTAGCCACTTTTCACACTTTGAAGCTCGATAACTTCGGAAATTGAACTCCAAATTTCGTCAACAACGAATCAAATTATTCAGTTCGATGAGATAATAATGACGACACAACTAACCATGATGGCATCTCGTGAGTTTCCAAGATAAATCGTACTTTATGTGCTCAAACACACAACTTTCGCCACTTTTCACATTTTGAAGCTCGAAACTTCGGAAATTGAACTCCAAATTTCGTCAACAACGAATCAAATTATTCAGTTCGATGAGATCATAATGACGACACAAATAACCATGATGGCATCTCGATGAGTTTCCAAGATAAATCGTACTTTATGTGCTCAAACACACAACTTTTGCCACTTTTCACACTTTGAAGCTCGATAACTTCGGAAATTGAACTCCAAATTTCGTCAACAACGAATCAAATTATTCAGTTGGACGAGATCTTAGTGACGACACAACTAACCATGATGGCATCTCGATGAGTTTCCAAGGTAAATCGTACATTATGTGGTGAAATACTCAATTTTTGCCACTTTTCACACTTTGAAGCTCGATAACTTCGGAAATTGAACTCCAAATTTCGTCAACAACGAATCAAATTATTCAGTTCGATGAGATCATAATGACGACACAAATAACCATGATGACATCTCGATGAGTTTCCAAGATAAATCGTACTTTATGTGCTCAAACACACAACTTTCGCCATTTTTCACACTTTGAAGCTCGAAACTTCGGAAATTGAACTCCAAATTTCGTCAACAACGAATCAAATTATTCAATTCGATGAGATCTTAGTGACGACACAACTAACCATGATGGCATCTCGATGAGTTTCCAAGGTAAATCGTACTTTATGTGCTCAAACACACAACTTTCGCCACTTTTCACACTTTGAAGCTCGATAACTTCGGAAATTGAACTCCAAATTTCGTCAACAACGAATCAAATTATTCAATTCGATGAGATCTTAGTGACGACACAACTAACCATGATGGCATCTCGATGAGTTTCCAAGGTAAATCGTACTTTATGTGCTCAAACACACAACTTTTGCCACTTTTCACACTTTGAAGCTCGATAACTTCGGAAATTGAACTCCAAATTTCGTCAACAACGAATCAAATTATTCAGTTCGATGAGATCATAATGACGACACAACTAACCATGGTGGCATCTCGATGAGTTTCCAAGATAAATCGTACTTTATGTGCTCAAACACACAACTTTTGCCACTTTTCACACTTTGAAGCTCGATAACTTCGGAAATTGAACTCCAAATTTCGTCAACAACGAATCAAATTATTCAGTTCGATGAGATCATAATGACGACACAAATAACCATGATGGCATCTCGATGAGTTTCCAAGATAAATCGTACTTTATGTGCTCAAACACACAACTTTTGCCACTTTTCACACTTTGAAGCTCGATAACTTCGGAAATTGAACTCCAAATTTCGTCAACAACGAATCAAATTATTCAGTTCGATGAGATCATAATGACGACACAACTAACCATGATGGCATCTCGATGAGTTTCCAAGGTAAATCGTACTTTATGTGCTCAAACACACAACTTTCGCCACTTTTCACACTTTGAAGCTCGATAACTTCGGAAATTGAACTCCAAATTTCGTCAACAACGAATCAAATTATTCAGTTCGATGAGATCATAATGACGACACAACTAACCATGATGGCATCTCGATGAGTTTCCAACATAAATCGTACTTTATGTGCTCAAACACACAACTTTAGCCACTTTTCACACTTTGAAGCTCGATAACTTCGGAAATTGAACTCCAAATTTCGTCAACAACGAATCAAATTATTCAGTTCGATGAGATCATAATGACGACACAACTAACCATGATGGCATCTCGATGAGTTTCCAACATAAATCGTACTTTATGTGCTCAAACACACAACTTTAGCCACTTTTCACACTTTGAAGCTCGATAACTTCGGAAATTGAACTCCAAATTTCGTCAACAACGAATCAAATTATTCAATTCGATGAGATCTTAGTGACGACACAACTAACCATGATGGCATCTCGATGAGTTTCCAAGGTAAATCGTACTTTATGTGCTCAAACACACAACTTTCGCCACTTTTCACACTTTGAAGCTCGATAACTTCGGAAATTGAACTCCAAATTTCGTCAACAACGAATCAAATTATTCAGTTCGATGAGATCATAATGACGACACAACTAACCATGATGGCATCTCGATGAGTTTCCAAGGTAAATCGTACTTTATGTGCTCAAACACACAACTTTCGCCACTTTTCACACTTTGAAGCTCGATAACTTCGGAAATTGAACTCCAAATTTCGTCAACAACGAATCAAATTATTCAGTTCGATGAGATCTTAGTGACGACACAACTAACCATGATGGCATCTCGATGAGTTTCCAAGGTAAATCGTACATTATGTGGTGAAATACTCAATTTTTGCCACTTTTCACACTTTGAAGCTCGATAACTTCGGAAATTGAACTCCAAATTTCGTCAACAACGAATCAAATTATTCAGTTCGATGAGATCATAATGACGACACAACTAACCATGATGGCATCTCGATGAGTTTCCAACATAAATCGTACTTTATGTGCTCAAACACACAACTTTAGCCACTTTTCACACTTTGAAGCTCGATAACTTCGGAAATTGAACTCCAAATTTCGTCAACAACGAATCAAATTATTCAATTCGATGAGATCTTAGTGACGACACAACTAACCATGATGGCATCTCGATGAGTTTCCAAGGTAAATCGTACTTTATGTGCTCAAACACACAACTTTTGCCACTTTTCACACTTTGAAGCTCGATAACTTCGGAAATTGAACTCCAAATTTCGTCAACAACGAATCAAATTATTCAGTTCGATGAGATCATAATGACGACACAACTAACCATGATGGCATCTCGTGAGTTTCCAAGATAAATCGTACTTTATGTGCTCAAACACACAACTTTCGCCACTTTTCACATTTTGAAGCTCGAAACTTCGGAAATTGAACTCCAAATTTCGTCAACAACGAATCAAATTATTCAGTTCGATGAGATCATAATGACAACACAAATAACCATGATGGCATCTCGATGAGTTTCCAAGATAAATCGTACTTTATGTGCTCAAACACACAACTTTTGCCACTTTTCACACTTTGAAGCTCGATAACTTCGGAAATTGAACTCCAAATTTCGTCAACAACGAATCAAATTATTCAGTTGGACGAGATCTTAGTGACGACATAACTAACCATGATGGCATCTCGATGAGTTTCCAAGGTAAATCGTACATTATGTGGTGAAATACTCAATTTTTGCCACTTTTCACACTTTGAAGCTCGATAACTTCGGAAATTGAACTCCAAATTTCGTCAACAACGAATCAAATTATTCAGTTCGATGAGATCTTAGTGACGACACAACTAACCATGATGGCATCTCGATGAGTTTCCAAGGTAAATCGTACATTATGTGGTGAAATACTCAATTTTTGCCACTTTTCACACTTTGAAGCTCGATAACTTCGGAAATTCAACTCCAAATTTCGTCAACAACGAATCAAATTATTCAGTTGGACGAGATCTTAGTGACGACACAACTAACCATGATGGCATCTCGATGAGTTTCCAAGGTAAATCGTACATTATGTGGTGAAATACTCAATTTTTGCCACTTTTCACACTTTGAAGCTCGATAACTTCGGAAATTGAACTCCAAATTTCGTCAACAACGAATCAAATTATTCAGTTCGATGAGATCTTAGTGACGACACAACTAACCATGATGGCATCTCGATGAGTTTCCAACATAAATCGTACTTTATGTGCTCAAACACACAACTTTTGCCACTTTTCACACTTTGAAGCTCGATAACTTCGGAAATTCAACTCCAAATTTCGTCAACAACGAACCAAATTATTCAGTTCGATGAGATCATAATGACGACACAAATAACCATGATGGCATCTCGATGAGTTTCCAAGGTAAATCGTACATTATGTGGTGAAATACTCAATTTTTGCCACTTTTCACACTTTGAAGCTCGATAACTTCGGAAATTGAACTCCAAATTTCGTCAACAACGAATCAAATTATTCAGTTCGATGAGATCATAATGACAACACAAATAACCATGATGGCATCTCGATGAGTTTCCAAGATAAATCGTACTTTATGTGCTCAAACACACAACTTTTGCCACTTTTCACACTTTGAAGCTCGATAACTTCGGAAATTGAACTCCAAATTTCGTCAACAACGAATCAAATTATTCAGTTGGACGAGATCTTAGTGACGACACAACTAACCATGATGGCATCTCGATGAGTTTCCAAGGTAAATCGTACATTATGTGGTGAAATACTCAATTTTTGCCACTTTTCACACTTTGAAGCTCGATAACTTCGGAAATTGAACTCCAAATTTCGTCAACAACGAATCAAATTATTCAGTTCGATGAGATCTTAGTGACGACACAACTAACCATGATGGCATCTCGATGAGTTTCCAAGGTAAATCGTACATTATGTGGTGAAATACTCAATTTTTGCCACTTTTCACACTTTGAAGCTCGATAACTTCGGAAATTCAACTCCAAATTTCGTCAACAACGAATCAAATTATTCAGTTGGACGAGATCTTAGTGACGACACAACTAACCATGATGGCATCTCGATGAGTTTCCAAGGTAAATCGTACATTATGTGGTGAAATACTCAATTTTTGCCACTTTTCACACTTTGAAGCTCGATAACTTCGGAAATTGAACTCCAAATTTCGTCAACAACGAATCAAATTATTCAGTTCGATGAGATCTTAGTGACGACACAACTAACCATGATGGCATCTCGATGAGTTTCCAACATAAATCGTACTTTATGTGCTCAAACACACAACTTTTGCCACTTTTCACACTTTGAAGCTCGATAACTTCGGAAATTCAACTCCAAATTTCGTCAACAACGAACCAAATTATTCAGTTCGATGAGATCATAATGACGACACAAATAACCATGATGGCATCTCGATGAGTTTCCAAGGTAAATCGTACATTATGTGGTGAAATACTCAATTTTTGCCACTTTTCACACTTTGAAGCTCGATAACTTCGGAAATTGAACTCCAAATTTCGTCAACAACGAATCAAATTATTCAGTTCGATGAGATCTTAGTGACGACACAACTAACCATGATGGCATCTCGATGAGTTTCCAACATAAATCGTACTTTATGTGCTCAAACACACAACTTTTGCCACTTTTCACACTTTGAAGCTCGATAACTTCGGAAATTGAACTCCAAATTTCGTCAACAACGAATCAAATTATTCAATTCGATGAGATCTTAGTGACGACACAACTAACCATGATGGCATCTCGATGAGTTTCCAAGATAAATCGTACTTTATGTGCTCAAACACACAACTTTCGCCATTTTTCACACTTTGAAGCTCGAAACTTCGGAAATTGAACTCCAAATTTCGTCAACAACGAATCAAATTATTCAATTCGATGAGATCTTAGTGACGACACAACTAACCATGATGGCATCTCGATGAGTTTCCAAGATAAATCGTACTTTATGTGCTCAAACACACAACTTTCGCCACTTTTCACATTTTGAAGCTCGAAACTTCGGAAATTGAACTCCAAATTTCGTCAACAACGAATCAAATTATTCAGTTCGATGAGATCATAATGACAACACAAATAACCATGATGGCATCTCGATGAGTTTCCAAGATAAATCGTACTTTATGTGCTCAAACACACAACTTTTGCCACTTTTCACACTTTGAAGCTCGATAACTTCGGAAATTGAACTCCAAATTTCGTCAACAACGAATCAAATTATTCAGTTGGACGAGATCTTAGTGACGACACAACTAACCATGATGGCATCTCGATGAGTTTCCAAGGTAAATCGTACATTATGTGGTGAAATACTCAATTTTTGCCACTTTTCACACTTTGAAGCTCGATAACTTCGGAAATTGAACTCCAAATTTCGTCAACAACGAATCAAATTATTCAGTTCGATGAGATCTTAGTGACGACACAACTAACCATGATGGCATCTCGATGAGTTTCCAAGGTAAATCGTACATTATGTGGTGAAATACTCAATTTTTGCCACTTTTCACACTTTGAAGCTCGATAACTTCGGAAATTCAACTCCAAATTTCGTCAACAACGAATCAAATTATTCAGTTGGACGAGATCTTAGTGACGACACAACTAACCATGATGGCATCTCGATGAGTTTCCAAGGTAAATCGTACATTATGTGGTGAAATACTCAATTTTTGCCACTTTTCACACTTTGAAGCTCGATAACTTCGGAAATTCAACTCCAAATTTCGTCAACAACGAATCAAATTATTCAGTTCGATGAGATCTTAGTGACGACACAACTAACCATGATGGCATCTCGATGAGTTTCCAACATAAATCGTACTTTATGTGCTCAAACACACAACTTTTGCCACTTTTCACACTTTGAAGCTCGATAACTTCGGAAATTGAACTCCAAATTTCGTCAACAACGAATCAAATTATTCAGTTCGATGAGATCATAATGACGACACAAATAACCATGATGGCATCTCGATGAGTTTCCAAGATAAATCGTACTTTATGTGCTCAAACACACAACTTTTGCCACTTTTCACACTTTGAAGCTCGATAACTTCGGAAATTGAACTCCAAATTTCGTCAACAACGAATCAAATTATTCAGTTCGATGAGATCATAATGACGACACAACTAACCATGATGGCATCTCGATGAGTTTCCAAGGTAAATCTTACATTATGTGGTGAAATACTCAATTTTTGCCACTTTTCACACTTTGAAGCTCGATAACTTCGGAAATTGAACTCCAAATTTCGTCAACAACGAATCAAATTATTCAGTTCGATGAGATCATAATGACGACACAATTAACCATGATGGCATCTCGATGAGTTTCCAAGATAAATCGTACTTTATGTGCTCAAACACACAACTTTTGCCACTTTTCACACTTTGAAGCTCGATAACTTCGGAAATTGAACTCCAAATTTCGTCAACAACGAATCAAATTATTCAGTTCGATGAGATCATAATGACGACACAACTAACCATGATGGCATCTCGTGAGTTTCCAAGATAAATCGTACTTTATGTGCTCAAACACACAACTTTCGCCACTTTTCACATTTTGAAGCTCGAAACTTCGGAAATTGAACTCCAAATTTCGTCAACAACGAATCAAATTATTCAGTTCGATGAGATCATAATGACAACACAAATAACCATGATGGCATCTCGATGAGTTTCCAAGATAAATCGTACTTTATGTGCTCAAACACACAACTTTTGCCACTTTTCACACTTTGAAGCTCGATAACTTCGGAAATTGAACTCCAAATTTCGTCAACAACGAATCAAATTATTCAGTTGGACGAGATCTTAGTGACGACACAACTAACCATGATGGCATCTCGATGAGTTTCCAAGGTAAATCGTACATTATGTGGTGAAATACTCAATTTTTGCCACTTTTCACACTTTGAAGCTCGATAACTTCGGAAATTGAACTCCAAATTTCGTCAACAACGAATCAAATTATTCAGTTCGATGAGATCTTAGTGACGACACAACTAACCATGATGGCATCTCGATGAGTTTCCAAGGTAAATCGTACATTATGTGGTGAAATACTCAATTTTTGCCACTTTTCACACTTTGAAGCTCGATAACTTCGGAAATTGAACTCCAAATTTCGTCAACAACGAATCAAATTATTCAGTTCGATGAGATCATAATGACGACACAACTAACCATGATGGCATCTCGATGAGTTTCCAAGGTAAATCGTACATTATGTGGTGAAATACTCAATTTTTGCCACTTTTCACACTTTGAAGCTCGATAACTTCGGAAATTGAACTCCAAATTTCGTCAACAACGAATCAAATTATTCAGTTCGATGAGATCATAATGACGACACAAATAACCATGATGGCATCTCGATGAGTTTCCAAGATAAATCGTACTTTATGTGCTCAAACACACAACTTTTGCCACTTTTCACACTTTGAAGCTCGATAACTTCGGAAATTGAACTCCAAATTTCGTCAACAACGAATCAAATTATTCAGTTCGATGAGATCATAATGACGACACAACTAACCATGATGGCATCTCGATGAGTTTCCAAGGTAAATCTTACATTATGTGGTGAAATACTCAATTTTTGCCACTTTTCACACTTTGAAGCTCGATAACTTCGGAAATTGAACTCCAAATTTCGTCAACAACGAATCAAATTATTCAGTTCGATGAGATCTTAGTGACGACACAACTAACCATGATGGCATCTCGATGAGTTTCCAAGGTAAATCGTACATTATGTGGTGAAATACTCAATTTTTGCCACTTTTCACACTTTGAAGCTCGATAACTTCGGAAATTGAACTCCAAATTTCGTCAACAACGAATCAAATTATTCAGTTCGATGAGATCTTAGTGACGACACAACTAACCATGATGGCATCTCGATGAGTTTCCAAGATAAATCGTACTTTATGTGCTCAAACACACAACTTTTGCCACTTTTCACACTTTGAAGCTCGATAACTTCGGAAATTGAACTCCAAATTTCGTCAACAACGAATCAAATTATTCAGTTCGATGAGATCATAATGACGACACAACTAACCATGATGGCATCTCGTGAGTTTCCAAGATAAATCGTACTTTATGTGCTCAAACACACAACTTTCGCCACTTTTCACATTTTGAAGCTCGAAACTTCGGAAATTGAACTCCAAATTTCGTCAACAACGAATCAAATTATTCAGTTCGATGAGATCATAATGACAACACAAATAACCATGATGGCATCTCGATGAGTTTCCAAGATAAATCGTACTTTATGTGCTCAAACACACAACTTTTGCCACTTTTCACACTTTGAAGCTCGATAACTTCGGAAATTGAACTCCAAATTTCGTCAACAACGAATCAAATTATTCAGTTGGACGAGATCTTAGTGACGACACAACTAACCATGATGGCATCTCGATGAGTTTCCAAGGTAAATCGTACATTATGTGGTGAAATACTCAATTTTTGCCACTTTTCACACTTTGAAGCTCGATAACTTCGGAAATTGAACTCCAAATTTCGTCAACAACGAATCAAATTATTCAGTTCGATGAGATCTTAGTGACGACACAACTAACCATGATGGCATCTCGATGAGTTTCCAAGGTAAATCGTACATTATGTGGTGAAATACTCAATTTTTGCCACTTTTCACACTTTGAAGCTCGATAACTTCGGAAATTCAACTCCAAATTTCGTCAACAACGAATCAAATTATTCAGTTGGACGAGATCTTAGTGACGACACAACTAACCATGATGGCATCTCGATGAGTTTCCAAGGTAAATCGTACATTATGTGGTGAAATACTCAATTTTTGCCACTTTTCACACTTTGAAGCTCGATAACTTCGGAAATTCAACTCCAAATTTCGTCAACAACGAATCAAATTATTCAGTTCGATGAGATCTTAGTGACGACACAACTAACCATGATGGCATCTCGATGAGTTTCCAACATAAATCGTACTTTATGTGCTCAAACACACAACTTTTGCCACTTTTCACACTTTGAAGCTCGATAACTTCGGAAATTGAACTCCAAATTTCGTCAACAACGAATCAAATTATTCAATTCGATGAGATCTTAGTGACGACACAACTAACCATGATGGCATCTCGATGAGTTTCCAAGGTAAATCGTACTTTATGTGCTCAAACACACAACTTTAGCCACTTTTCACACTTTGAAGCTCGATAACTTCGGAAATTGAACTCCAAATTTCGTCAACAACGAATCAAATTATTCAATTCGATGAGATCTTAGTGACGACACAACTAACCATGATGGCATCTCGATGAGTTTCCAAGGTAAATCGTACATTATGTGGTGAAATACTCAATTTTTGCCACTTTTCACACTTTGAAGCTCGATAACTTCGGAAATTGAACTCCAAATTTCGTCAACAACGAATCAAATTATTCAATTCGATGAGATCATAATGACGACACAACTAACCATGATGGCATCTCGATGAGTTTCCAAGATAAATCGTACTTTATGTGCTCAAACACACAACTTTTGCCACTTTTCACACTTTGAAGCTCGATAACTTCGGAAATTGAACTCCAAATTTCGTCAACAACGAATCAAATTATTCAGTTCGATGAGATCATAATGACGACACAACTAACCATGATGGCATCTCGATGAGTTTCCAAGGTAAATCGTACATTATGTGGTGAAATACTCAATTTTTGCCACTTTTCACACTTTGAAGCTCGATAACTTCGGAAATTGAACTCCAAATTTCGTCAACAACGAATCAAATTATTCAATTCGATGAGATCATAATGACGACACAACTAACCATGATGGCATCTCGATGAGTTTCCAAGATAAATCGTACTTTATGTGCTCAAACACACAACTTTTGCCACTTTTCACACTTTGAAGCTCGATAACTTCGGAAATTGAACTCCAAATTTCGTCAACAACGAATCAAATTATTCAGTTCGATGAGATCATAATGACGACACAAATAACCATGATGGCATCTCGATGAGTTTCCAAGATAAATCGTACTTTATGTGCTCAAACACACAACTTTTGCCACTTTTCACACTTTGAAGCTCGATAACTTCGGAAATTGAACTCCAAATTTCGTCAACAACGAATCAAATTATTCAGTTCGATGAGATCATAATGACGACACAACTAACCATGATGGCATCTCGATGAGTTTCCAACATAAATCGTACTTTATGTGCTCAAACACACAACTTTAGCCACTTTTCACACTTTGAAGCTCGATAACTTCGGAAATTGAACTCCAAATTTCGTCAACAACGAATCAAATTATTCAGTTCGATGAGATCTTAGTGACGACACAACTAACCATGATGGCATCTCGATGAGTTTCCAAGATAAATCGTACTTTATGTGCTCAAACACACAACTTTTGCCACTTTTCACACTTTGAAGCTCGATAACTTCGGAAATTGAACTCCAAATTTCGTCAACAACGAATCAAATTATTCAGTTCGATGAGATCATAATGACGACACAAATAACCATGATGGCATCTCGATGAGTTTCCAAGATAAATCGTACTTTATGTGCTCAAACACACAACTTTTGCCACTTTTCACACTTTGAAGCTCGATAACTTCGGAAATTGAACTCCAAATTTCGTCAACAACGAATCAAATTATTCAGTTCGATGAGATCATAATGACGACACAAATAACCATGATGGCATCTCGATGAGTTTCCAAGATAAATCGTACTTTATGTGCTCAAACACACAACTTTTGCCACTTTTCACACTTTGAAGCTCGATAACTTCGGAAATTGAACTCCAAATTTCGTCAACAACGAATCAAATTATTCAGTTCGATGAGATCATAATGACGACACAACTAACCATGATGGCATCTCGATGAGTTTCCAAGGTAAATCTTACATTATGTGGTGAAATACTCAATTTTTGCCACTTTTCACACTTTGAAGCTCGATAACTTCGGAAATTGAACTCCAAATTTCGTCAACAACGAATCAAATTATTCAGTTCGATGAGATCATAATGACGACACAAATAACCATGATGGCATCTCGATGAGTTTCCAAGATAAATCGTACTTTATGTGCTCAAACACACAACTTTTGCCACTTTTCACACTTTGAAGCTCGATAACTTCGGAAATTGAACTCCAAATTTCGTCAACAACGAATCAAATTATTCAGTTCGATGAGATCATAATGACGACACAAATAACCATGATGGCATCTCGATGAGTTTCCAAGATAAATCGTACTTTATGTGCTCAAACACACAACTTTTGCCACTTTTCACACTTTGAAGCTCGAAACTTCGGAAATTGAACTCCAAATTTCGTCAACAACGAATCAAATTATTCAATTCGATGAGATCTTAGTGACGACACAACTAACCATGATGGCATCTCGATGAGTTTCCAAGGTAAATCGTACTTTATGTGCTCAAACACACAACTTTCGCCACTTTTCACACTTTGAAGCTCGATAACTTCGGAAATTGAACTCCAAATTTCGTCAACAACGAATCAAATTATTCAATTCGATGAGATCTTAGTGACGACACAACTAACCATGATGGCATCTCGATGAGTTTCCAAGGTAAATCGTACTTTATGTGCTCAAACACACAACTTTCGCCACTTTTCACACTTTGAAGCTCGATAACTTCGGAAATTGAACTCCAAATTTCGTCAACAACGAATCAAATTATTCAGTTCGATGAGATCATAATGACGACACAACTAACCATGATGGCATCTCGATGAATTTCCAACATAAATCGTACTTTATGTGCTCAAACACACAACTTTAGCCACTTTTCACACTTTGAAGCTCGATAACTTCGGAAATTGAACTCCAAATTTCGTCAACAACGAATCAAATTATTCAATTCGATGAGATCTTAGTGACGACACAACTAACCATGATGGCATCTCGATGAGTTTCCAAGGTAAATCGTACTTTATGTGCTCAAACACACAACTTTCGCCACTTTTCACACTTTGAAGCTCGATAACTTCGGAAATTGAACTCCAAATTTCGTCAACAACGAATCAAATTATTCAGTTCGATGAGATCATAATGACGACACAACTAACCATGATGGCATCTCGATGAGTTTCCAACATAAATCGTACTTTATGTGCTCAAACACACAACTTTAGCCACTTTTCACACTTTGAAGCTCGATAACTTCGGAAATTGAACTCCAAATTTCGTCAACAACGAATCAAATTATTCAGTTCGATGAGATCTTAGTGACGACACAACTAACCATGATGGCATCTCGATGAGTTTCCAAGGTAAATCGTACATTATGTGGTGAAATACTCAATTTTTGCCACTTTTCACACTTTGAAGCTCGATAACTTCGGAAATTGAACTCCAAATTTCGTCAACAACGAATCAAATTATTCAGTTCGATGAGATCATAATGACGACACAACTAACCATGATGGCATCTCGATGAGTTTCCAACATAAATCGTACTTTATGTGCTCAAACACACAACTTTAGCCACTTTTCACACTTTGAAGCTCGATAACTTCGGAAATTGAACTCCAAATTTCGTCAACAACGAATCAAATTATTCAATTCGATGAGATCTTAATGACGACACAACTAACCATGATGGCATCTCGATGAGTTTCCAAGGTAAATCGTACTTTATGTGCTCAAACACACAACTTTTGCCACTTTTCACACTTTGAAGCTCGATAACTTCGGAAATTGAACTCCAAATTTCGTCAACAACGAATCAAATTATTCAGTTCGATGAGATCATAATGACGACACAATTAACCATGATGGCATCTCGATGAGTTTCCAAGATAAATCGTACTTTATGTGCTCAAACACACAACTTTTGCCACTTTTCACACTTTGAAGCTCGATAACTTCGGAAATTGAACTCCAAATTTCGTCAACAACGAATCAAATTATTCAGTTCGATGAGATCATAATGACGACACAACTAACCATGATGGCATCTCGTGAGTTTCCAAGATAAATCGTACTTTATGTGCTCAAACACACAACTTTCGCCACTTTTCACATTTTGAAGCTCGAAACTTCGGAAATTGAACTCCAAATTTCGTCAACAACGAATCAAATTATTCAGTTCGATGAGATCATAATGACGACACAATTAACCATGATGGCATCTCGATGAGTTTCCAAGATAAATCGTACTTTATGTGCTCAAACACACAACTTTTGCCACTTTTCACACTTTGAAGCTCGATAACTTCGGAAATTGAACTCCAAATTTCGTCAACAACGAATCAAATTATTCAGTTCGATGAGATCATAATGACGACACAACTAACCATGATGGCATCTCGATGAGTTTCCAAGGTAAATCGTACATTATGTGGTGAAATACTCAATTTTTGCCACTTTTCACACTTTGAAGCTCGATAACTTCGGAAATTGAACTCCAAATTTCGTCAACAACGAATCAAATTATTCAGTTCGATGAGATCTTAGTGACGACACAACTAACCATGATGGCATCTCGATGAGTTTCCAAGGTAAATCGTACATTATGTGGTGAAATACTCAATTTTTGCCACTTTTCACACTTTGAAGCTCGATAACTTCGGAAATTCAACTCCAAATTTCGTCAACAACGAATCAAATTATTCAGTTGGACGAGATCTTAGTGACGACACAACTAACCATGATGGCATCTCGATGAGTTTCCAAGGTAAATCGTACATTATGTGGTGAAATACTCAATTTTTGCCACTTTTCACACTTTGAAGCTCGATAACTTCGGAAATTCAACTCCAAATTTCGTCAACAACGAATCAAATTATTCAGTTCGATGAGATCTTAGTGACGACACAACTAACCATGATGGCATCTCGATGAGTTTCCAACATAAATCGTACTTTATGTGCTCAAACACACAACTTTTGCCACTTTTCACACTTTGAAGCTCGATAACTTCGGAAATTGAACTCCAAATTTCGTCAACAACGAATCAAATTATTCAATTCGATGAGATCTTAGTGACGACACAACTAACCATGATGGCATCTCGATGAGTTTCCAACATAAATCGTACTTTATGTGCTCAAACACACAACTTTAGCCACTTTTCACACTTTGAAGCTCGATAACTTCGGAAATTGAACTCCAAATTTCGTCAACAACGAATCAAATTATTCAATTCGATGAGATCTTAGTGACGACACAACTAACCATGATGGCATCTCGATGAGTTTCCAAGGTAAATCGTACTTTATGTGCTCAAACACACAACTTTCGCCACTTTTCACACTTTGAAGCTCGATAACTTCGGAAATTGAACTCCAAATTTCGTCAACAACGAATCAAATTATTCAGTTCGATGAGATCATAATGACGACACAACTAACCATGATGGCATCTCGATGAGTTTCCAAGGTAAATCGTACATTATGTGGTGAAATACTCAATTTTTGCCACTTTTCACACTTTGAAGCTCGATAACTTCGGAAATTGAACTCCAAATTTCGTCAACAACGAATCAAATTATTCAATTCGATGAGATCATAATGACGACACAACTAACCATGATGGCATCTCGATGAGTTTCCAAGATAAATCGTACTTTATGTGCTCAAACACACAACTTTTGCCACTTTTCACACTTTGAAGCTCGATAACTTCGGAAATTGAACTCCAAATTTCGTCAACAACGAATCAAATTATTCAGTTCGATGAGATCATAATGACGACACAAATAACCATGATGGCATCTCGATGAGTTTCCAAGATAAATCGTACTTTATGTGCTCAAACACACAACTTTTGCCACTTTTCACACTTTGAAGCTCGATAACTTCGGAAATTGAACTCCAAATTTCGTCAACAACGAATCAAATTATTCAGTTCGATGAGATCATAATGACGACACAACTAACCATGATGGCATCTCGATGAGTTTCCAACATAAATCGTACTTTATGTGCTCAAACACACAACTTTAGCCACTTTTCACACTTTGAAGCTCGATAACTTCGGAAATTGAACTCCAAATTTCGTCAACAACGAATCAAATTATTCAGTTCGATGAGATCTTAGTGACGACACAACTAACCATGATGGCATCTCGATGAGTTTCCAAGATAAATCGTACTTTATGTGCTCAAACACACAACTTTTGCCACTTTTCACACTTTGAAGCTCGATAACTTCGGAAATTGAACTCCAAATTTCGTCAACAACGAATCAAATTATTCAGTTCGATGAGATCATAATGACGACACAAATAACCATGATGGCATCTCGATGAGTTTCCAAGATAAATCGTACTTTATGTGCTCAAACACACAACTTTTGCCACTTTTCACACTTTGAAGCTCGATAACTTCGGAAATTGAACTCCAAATTTCGTCAACAACGAATCAAATTATTCAGTTCGATGAGATCATAATGACGACACAAATAACCATGATGGCATCTCGATGAGTTTCCAAGATAAATCGTACTTTATGTGCTCAAACACACAACTTTTGCCACTTTTCACACTTTGAAGCTCGATAACTTCGGAAATTGAACTCCAAATTTCGTCAACAACGAATCAAATTATTCAGTTCGATGAGATCATAATGACGACACAACTAACCATGATGGCATCTCGATGAGTTTCCAAGGTAAATCGTACATTATGTGGTGAAATACTCAATTTTTGCCACTTTTCACACTTTGAAGCTCGATAACTTCGGAAATTGAACTCCAAATTTCGTCAACAACGAATCAAATTATTCAGTTCGATGAGATCATAATGACGACACAACTAACCATGATGGCATCTCGATGAGTTTCCAACATAAATCGTACTTTATGTGCTCAAACACACAACTTTAGCCACTTTTCACACTTTGAAGCTCGATAACTTCGGAAATTGAACTCCAAATTTCGTCAACAACGAATCAAATTATTCAATTCGATGAGATCTTAATGACGACACAACTAACCATGATGGCATCTCGATGAGTTTCCAAGGTAAATCGTACTTTATGTGCTCAAACACACAACTTTTGCCACTTTTCACACTTTGAAGCTCGATAACTTCGGAAATTGAACTCCAAATTTCGTCAACAACGAATCAAATTATTCAGTTCGATGAGATCATAATGACGACACAATTAACCATGATGGCATCTCGATGAGTTTCCAAGATAAATCGTACTTTATGTGCTCAAACACACAACTTTTGCCACTTTTCACACTTTGAAGCTCGATAACTTCGGAAATTGAACTCCAAATTTCGTCAACAACGAATCAAATTATTCAGTTCGATGAGATCATAATGACGACACAAATAACCATGATGGCATCTCGATGAGTTTCCAAGATAAATCGTACTTTATGTGCTCAAACACACAACTTTTGCCACTTTTCACACTTTGAAGCTCGATAACTTCGGAAATTGAACTCCAAATTTCGTCAACAACGAATCAAATTATTCAGTTCGATGAGATCATAATGACGACACAACTAACCATGATGGCATCTCGATGAGTTTCCAAGGTAAATCGTACATTATGTGGTGAAATACTCAATTTTTGCCACTTTTCACACTTTGAAGCTCGATAACTTCGGAAATTGAACTCCAAATTTCGTCAACAACGAATCAAATTATTCAGTTGGACGAGATCTTAGTGACGACACAACTAACCATGATGGCATCTCGATGAGTTTCCAAGGTAAATCGTACATTATGTGGTGAAATAATCAATTTTTGCCACTTTTCACACTTTGAAGCTCGATAACTTCGGAAATTGAACTCCAAATTTCGTCAACAACGAATCAAATTATTCAGTTCGATGAGATCTTAGTGACGACACAACTAACCATGATGGCATCTCGATGAGTTTCCAAGGTAAATCGTACATTATGTGGTGAAATACTCAATTTTTGCCACTTTTCACACTTTGAAGCTCGATAACTTCGGAAATTCAACTCCAAATTTCGTCAACAACGAATCAAATTATTCAGTTGGACGAGATCTTAGTGACGACACAACTAACCATGATGGCATCTCGATGAGTTTCCAAGGTAAATCGTACATTATGTGGTGAAATACTCAATTTTTGCCACTTTTCACACTTTGAAGCTCGATAACTTCGGAAATTCAACTCCAAATTTCGTCAACAACGAATCAAATTATTCAGTTCGATGAGATCTTAGTGACGACACAACTAACCATGATGGCATCTCGATGAGTTTCCAACATAAATCGTACTTTATGTGCTCAAACACACAACTTTTGCCACTTTTCACACTTTGAAGCTCGATAACTTCGGAAATTGAACTCCAAATTTCGTCAACAACGAATCAAATTATTCAATTCGATGAGATCTTAGTGACGACACAACTAACCATGATGGCATCTCGATGAGTTTCCAAGGTAAATCGTACTTTATGTGCTCAAACACACAACTTTAGCCACTTTTCACACTTTGAAGCTCGATAACTTCGGAAATTGAACTCCAAATTTCGTCAACAACGAATCAAATTATTCAATTCGATGAGATCTTAGTGACGACACAACTAACCATGATGGCATCTCGATGAGTTTCCAAGGTAAATCGTACTTTATGTGCTCAAACACACAACTTTCGCCACTTTTCACACTTTGAAGCTCGATAACTTCGGAAATTGAACTCCAAATTTCGTCAACAACGAATCAAATTATTCAGTTGGACGAGATCTTAGTGACGACACAACTAACCATGATGGCATCTCGATGAGTTTCCAAGGTAAATCGTACATTATGTGGTGAAATACTCAATTTTTGCCACTTTTCACACTTTGAAGCTCGATAACTTCGGAAATTGAACTCCAAATTTCGTCAACAACGAATCAAATTATTCAGTTCGATGAGATCTTAGTGACGACACAACTAACCATGATGGCATCTCGATGAGTTTCCAAGGTAAATCGTACATTATGTGGTGAAATACTCAATTTTTGCCACTTTTCACACTTTGAAGCTCGATAACTTCGGAAATTCAACTCCAAATTTCGTCAACAACGAATCAAATTATTCAGTTGGACGAGATCTTAGTGACGACACAACTAACCATGATGGCATCTCGATGAGTTTCCAAGGTAAATCGTACATTATGTGGTGAAATACTCAATTTTTGCCACTTTTCACACTTTGAAGCTCGATAACTTCGGAAATTCAACTCCAAATTTCGTCAACAACGAATCAAATTATTCAGTTCGATGAGATCTTAGTGACGACACAACTAACCATGATGGCATCTCGATGAGTTTCCAACATAAATCGTACTTTATGTGCTCAAACACACAACTTTTGCCACTTTTCACACTTTGAAGCTCGATAACTTCGGAAATTGAACTCCAAATTTCGTCAACAACGAATCAAATTATTCAATTCGATGAGATCTTAGTGACGACACAACTAACCATGATGGCATCTCGATGAGTTTCCAAGGTAAATCGTACTTTATGTGCTCAAACACACAACTTTAGCCACTTTTCACACTTTGAAGCTCGATAACTTCGGAAATTGAACTCCAAATTTCGTCAACAACGAATCAAATTATTCAATTCGATGAGATCTTAGTGACGACACAACTAACCATGATGGCATCTCGATGAGTTTCCAAGGTAAATCGTACTTTATGTGCTCAAACACACAACTTTCGCCACTTTTCACACTTTGAAGCTCGATAACTTCGGAAATTGAACTCCAAATTTCGTCAACAACGAATCAAATTATTCAGTTCGATGAGATCATAATGACGACACAACTAACCATGATGGCATCTCGATGAGTTTCCAAGGTAAATCGTACATTATGTGGTGAAATACTCAATTTTTGCCACTTTTCACACTTTGAAGCTCGATAACTTCGGAAATTGAACTCCAAATTTCGTCAACAACGAATCAAATTATTCAGTTCGATGAGATCATAATGACGACACAAATAACCATGATGGCATCTCGATGAGTTTCCAAGATAAATCGTACTTTATGTGCTCAAACACACAACTTTTGCCACTTTTCACACTTTGAAGCTCGATAACTTCGGAAATTGAACTCCAAATTTCGTCAACAACGAATCAAATTATTCAATTCGATGAGATCTTAGTGACGACACAACTAACCATGATGGCATCTCGATGAGTTTCCAAGGTAAATCGTACTTTATGTGCTCAAACACACAACTTTAGCCACTTTTCACACTTTGAAGCTCGATAACTTCGGAAATTGAACTCCAAATTTCGTCAACAACGAATCAAATTATTCAATTCGATGAGATCTTAGTGACGACACAACTAACCATGATGGCATCTCGATGAGTTTCCAAGGTAAATCGTACTTTATGTGCTCAAACACACAACTTTCGCCACTTTTCACACTTTGAAGCTCGATAACTTCGGAAATTGAACTCCAAATTTCGTCAACAACGAATCAAATTATTCAGTTCGATGAGATCATAATGACGACACAACTAACCATGATGGCATCTCGATGAGTTTCCAAGGTAAATCGTACATTATGTGGTGAAATACTCAATTTTTGCCACTTTTCACACTTTGAAGCTCGATAACTTCGGAAATTGAACTCCAAATTTCGTCAACAACGAATCAAATTATTCAATTCGATGAGATCATAATGACGACACAACTAACCATGATGGCATCTCGATGAGTTTCCAAGGTAAATCTTACATTATGTGGTGAAATACTCAATTTTTGCCACTTTTCACACTTTGAAGCTCGATAACTTCGGAAATTGAACTCCAAATTTCGTCAACAACGAATCAAATTATTCAGTTCGATGAGATCATAATGACGACACAAATAACCATGATGGCATCTCGATGAGTTTCCAAGATAAATCGTACTTTATGTGCTCAAACACACAACTTTTGCCACTTTTCACACTTTGAAGCTCGATAACTTCGGAAATTGAACTCCAAATTTCGTCAACAACGAATCAAATTATTCAGTTCGATGAGATCATAATGACGACACAACTAACCATGATGGCATCTCGATGAGTTTCCAACATAAATCGTACTTTATGTGCTCAAACACACAACTTTAGCCACTTTTCACACTTTGAAGCTCGATAACTTCGGAAATTGAACTCCAAATTTCGTCAACAACGAATCAAATTATTCAGTTCGATGAGATCATAATGACGACACAAATAACCATGATGGCATCTCGATGAGTTTCCAAGATAAATCGTACTTTATGTGCTCAAACACACAACTTTTGCCACTTTTCACACTTTGAAGCTCGATAACTTCGGAAATTGAACTCCAAATTTCGTCAACAACGAATCAAATTATTCAGTTCGATGAGATCATAATGACGACACAAATAACCATGATGGCATCTCGATGAGTTTCCAAGATAAATCGTACTTTATGTGCTCAAACACACAACTTTTGCCACTTTTCACACTTTGAAGCTCGATAACTTCGGAAATTGAACTCCAAATTTCGTCAACAACGAATCAAATTATTCAGTTCGATGAGATCATAATGACGACACAACTAACCATGATGGCATCTCGATGAGTTTCCAAGGTAAATCTTACATTATGTGGTGAAATACTCAATTTTTGCCACTTTTCACACTTTGAAGCTCGATAACTTCGGAAATTGAACTCCAAATTTCGTCAACAACGAATCAAATTATTCAGTTCGATGAGATCATAATGACGACACAAATAACCATGATGGCATCTCGATGAGTTTCCAAGATAAATCGTACTTTATGTGCTCAAACACACAACTTTTGCCACTTTTCACACTTTGAAGCTCGATAACTTCGGAAATTGAACTCCAAATTTCGTCAACAACGAATCAAATTATTCAGTTCGATGAGATCATAATGACGACACAACTAACCATGATGGCATCTCGATGAGTTTCCAAGGTAAATCGTACATTATGTGGTGAAATACTCAATTTTTGCCACTTTTCACACTTTGAAGCTCGATAACTTCGGAAATTGAACTCCAAATTTCGTCAACAACGAATCAAATTATTCAGTTCGATGAGATCATAATGACGACACAATTAACCATGATGGCATCTCGATGAGTTTCCAAGATAAATCGTACTTTATGTGCTCAAACACACAACTTTTGCCACTTTTCACACTTTGAAGCTCGATAACTTCGGAAATTGAACTCCAAATTTCGTCAACAACGAATCAAATTATTCAGTTGGACGAGATCTTAGTGACGACACAACTAACCATGATGGCATCTCGATGAGTTTCCAAGGTAAATCGTACATTATGTGGTGAAATACTCAATTTTTGCCACTTTTCACACTTTGAAGCTCGATAACTTCGGAAATTGAACTCCAAATTTCGTCAACAACGAATCAAATTATTCAATTCGATGAGATCATAATGACGACACAACTAACCATGATGGCATCTCGATGAGTTTCCAAGGTAAATCTTACATTATGTGGTGAAATACTCAATTTTTGCCACTTTTCACACTTTGAAGCTCGATAACTTCGGAAATTGAACTCCAAATTTCGTCAACAACGAATCAAATTATTCAGTTCGATGAGATCATAATGACGACACAAATAACCATGATGGCATCTCGATGAGTTTCCAAGATAAATCGTACTTTATGTGCTCAAACACACAACTTTTGCCACTTTTCACACTTTGAAGCTCGATAACTTCGGAAATTGAACTCCAAATTTCGTCAACAACGAATCAAATTATTCAGTTCGATGAGATCATAATGACGACACAACTAACCATGATGGCATCTCGATGAGTTTCCAACATAAATCGTACTTTATGTGCTCAAACACACAACTTTAGCCACTTTTCACACTTTGAAGCTCGATAACTTCGGAAATTGAACTCCAAATTTCGTCAACAACGAATCAAATTATTCAGTTCGATGAGATCATAATGACGACACAAATAACCATGATGGCATCTCGATGAGTTTCCAAGATAAATCGTACTTTATGTGCTCAAACACACAACTTTTGCCACTTTTCACACTTTGAAGCTCGATAACTTCGGAAATTGAACTCCAAATTTCGTCAACAACGAATCAAATTATTCAGTTCGATGAGATCATAATGACGACACAAATAACCATGATGGCATCTCGATGAGTTTCCAAGATAAATCGTACTTTATGTGCTCAAACACACAACTTTTGCCACTTTTCACACTTTGAAGCTCGATAACTTCGGAAATTGAACTCCAAATTTCGTCAACAACGAATCAAATTATTCAGTTCGATGAGATCATAATGACGACACAACTAACCATGATGGCATCTCGATGAGTTTCCAAGGTAAATCTTACATTATGTGGTGAAATACTCAATTTTTGCCACTTTTCACACTTTGAAGCTCGATAACTTCGGAAATTGAACTCCAAATTTCGTCAACAACGAATCAAATTATTCAGTTCGATGAGATCATAATGACGACACAAATAACCATGATGGCATCTCGATGAGTTTCCAAGATAAATCGTACTTTATGTGCTCAAACACACAACTTTTGCCACTTTTCACACTTTGAAGCTCGATAACTTCGGAAATTGAACTCCAAATTTCGTCAACAACGAATCAAATTATTCAGTTCGATGAGATCATAATGACGACACAACTAACCATGATGGCATCTCGATGAGTTTCCAAGGTAAATCGTACATTATGTGGTGAAATACTCAATTTTTGCCACTTTTCACACTTTGAAGCTCGATAACTTCGGAAATTGAACTCCAAATTTCGTCAACAACGAATCAAATTATTCAGTTCGATGAGATCATAATGACGACACAATTAACCATGATGGCATCTCGATGAGTTTCCAAGATAAATCGTACTTTATGTGCTCAAACACACAACTTTTGCCACTTTTCACACTTTGAAGCTCGATAACTTCGGAAATTGAACTCCAAATTTCGTCAACAACGAATCAAATTATTCAGTTCGATGAGATCATAATGACGACACAACTAACCATGATGGCATCTCGTGAGTTTCCAAGATAAATCGTACTTTATGTGCTCAAACACACAACTTTCGCCACTTTTCACATTTTGAAGCTCGAAACTTCGGAAATTGAACTCCAAATTTCGTCAACAACGAATCAAATTATTCAGTTCGATGAGATCATAATGACAACACAAATAACCATGATGGCATCTCGATGAGTTTCCAAGATAAATCGTACTTTATGTGCTCAAACACACAACTTTTGCCACTTTTCACACTTTGAAGCTCGATAACTTCGGAAATTGAACTCCAAATTTCGTCAACAACGAATCAAATTATTCAGTTGGACGAGATCTTAGTGACGACACAACTAACCATGATGGCATCTCGATGAGTTTCCAAGGTAAATCGTACATTATGTGGTGAAATACTCAATTTTTGCCACTTTTCACACTTTGAAGCTCGATAACTTCGGAAATTGAACTCCAAATTTCGTCAACAACGAATCAAATTATTCAGTTCGATGAGATCTTAGTGACGACACAACTAACCATGATGGCATCTCGATGAGTTTCCAACATAAATCGTACTTTATGTGCTCAAACACACAACTTTTGCCACTTTTCACACTTTGAAGCTCGATAACTTCGGAAATTGAACTCCAAATTTCGTCAACAACGAATCAAATTATTCAATTCGATGAGATCTTAGTGACGACACAACTAACCATGATGGCATCTCGATGAGTTTCCAAGGTAAATCGTACTTTATGTGCTCAAACACACAACTTTAGCCACTTTTCACACTTTGAAGCTCGATAACTTCGGAAATTGAACTCCAAATTTCGTCAACAACGAATCAAATTATTCAATTCGATGAGATCTTAGTGACGACACAACTAACCATGATGGCATCTCGATGAGTTTCCAAGGTAAATCGTACTTTATGTGCTCAAACACACAACTTTCGCCACTTTTCACACTTTGAAGCTCGATAACTTCGGAAATTGAACTCCAAATTTCGTCAACAACGAATCAAATTATTCAGTTCGATGAGATCATAATGACGACACAACTAACCATGATGGCATCTCGATGAGTTTCCAACATAAATCGTACTTTATGTGCTCAAACACACAACTTTAGCCACTTTTCACACTTTGAAGCTCGATAACTTCGGAAATTGAACTCCAAATTTCGTCAACAACGAATTAAATTATTCAGTTCGATGAGATCTTAGTGACGACACAACTAACCATGATGGCATCTCGATGAGTTTCCAAGATAAATCGTACTTTATGTGCTCAAACACACAACTTTTGCCACTTTTCACACTTTGAAGCTCGATAACTTCGGAAATTGAACTCCAAATTTCGTCAACAACGAATCAAATTATTCAGTTCGATGAGATCATAATGACGACACAAATAACCATGATGGCATCTCGATGAGTTTCCAAGATAAATCGTACTTTATGTGCTCAAACACACAACTTTTGCCACTTTTCACACTTTGAAGCTCGATAACTTCGGAAATTGAACTCCAAATTTCGTCAACAACGAATCAAATTATTCAGTTCGATGAGATCTTAGTGACGACACAACTAACCATGATGGCATCTCGATGAGTTTCCAAGGTAAATCTTACATTATGTGGTGAAATACTCAATTTTTGCCACTTTTCACACTTTGAAGCTCGATAACTTCGGAAATTGAACTCCAAATTTCGTCAACAACGAATCAAATTATTCAGTTCGATGAGATCATAATGACGACACAAATAACCATGATGGCATCTCGATGAGTTTCCAAGATAAATCGTACTTTATGTGCTCAAACACACAACTTTTGCCACTTTTCACACTTTGAAGCTCGATAACTTCGGAAATTGAACTCCAAATTTCGTCAACAACGAATCAAATTATTCAGTTCGATGAGATCTTAGTGACGACACAACTAACCATGATGGCATCTCGATGAGTTTCCAAGGTAAATCGTACATTATGTGGTGAAATACTCAATTTTTGCCACTTTTCACACTTTGAAGCTCGATAACTTCGGAAATTGAACTCCAAATTTCGTCAACAACGAATCAAATTATTCAGTTCGATGAGATCTTAGTGACGACACAACTAACCATGATGGCATCTCGATGAGTTTCCAAGGTAAATCGTACATTATGTGGTGAAATACTCAATTTTTGCCACTTTTCACACTTTGAAGCTCGATAACTTCGGAAATTGAACTCCAAATTTCGTCAACAACGAATCAAATTATTCAGTTCGATGAGATCTTAGTGACGACACAACTAACCATGGTGGCATCTCGATGAGTTTCCAAGGTAAATCGTACATTATGTGGTGAAATACTCAATTTTTGCCACTTTTCACACTTTGAAGCTCGATAACTTCGGAAATTGAACTCCAAATTTCGTCAACAACGAATCAAATTATTCAGTTCGATGAGATCTTAGTGACGACACAACTAACCATGATGGCATCTCGATGAGTTTCCAACATAAATCGTACTTTATGTGCTCAAACACACAACTTTTGCCACTTTTCACACTTTGAAGCTCGATAACTTCGGAAATTGAACTCCAAATTTCGTCAACAACGAATCAAATTATTCAGTTCGATGAGATCATAATGACGACACAACTAACCATGGTGGCATCTCGATGAGTTTCCAAGATAAATCGTACTTTATGTGCTCAAACACACAACTTTTGCCACTTTTCACACTTTGAAGCTCGATAACTTCGGAAATTGAACTCCAAATTTCGTCAACAACGAATCAAATTATTCAGTTCGATGAGATCATAATGACGACACAAATAACCATGATGGCATCTCGATGAGTTTCCAAGGTAAATCGTACATTATGTGGTGAAATACTCAATTTTTGCCACTTTTCACACTTTGAAGCTCGATAACTTCGGAAATTGAACTCCAAATTTCGTCAACAACGAATCAAATTATTCAATTCGATGAGATCTTAGTGACGACACAACTAACCATGATGACATCTCGATGAGTTTCCAAGGTAAATCGTACTTTATGTGCTCAAACACACAACTTTAGCCACTTTTCACACTTTGAAGCTCGATAACTTCGGAAATTGAACTCCAAATTTCGTCAACAACGAATCAAATTATTCAGTTCGATGAGATCATAATGACGACACAAATAACCATGATGGCATCTCGATGAGTTTCCAACATAAATCGTACTTTATGTGCTCAAACACACAACTTTAGCCACTTTTCACACTTTGAAGCTCGATAACTTCGGAAATTGAACTCCAAATTTCGTCAACAACGAATCAAATTATTCAATTCGATGAGATCTTAGTGACGACACAACTAACCATGATGACATCTCGATGAGTTTCCAAGGTAAATCGTACTTTATGTGCTCAAACACACAACTTTAGCCACTTTTCACACTTTGAAGCTCGATAACTTCGGAAATTGAACTCCAAATTTCGTCAACAACGAATCAAATTATTCAATTCGATGAGATCTTAGTGACGACACAACTAACCATGATGGCATCTCGATGAGTTTCCAAGGTAAATCGTACTTTATGTGCTCAAACACACAACTTTCGCCACTTTTCACACTTTGAAGCTCGATAACTTCGGAAATTGAACTCCAAATTTCGTCAACAACGAATCAAATTATTCAGTTCGATGAGATCATAATAACGACACAACTAACCATGATGGCATCTCGATGAGTTTCCAAGGTAAATCGTACATTATGTGGTGAAATACTCAATTTTTGCCACTTTTCACACTTTGAAGCTCGATAACTTCGGAAATTGAACTCCAAATTTCGTCAACAACGAATCAAATTATTCAATTCGATGAGATCATAATGACGACACAACTAACCATGATGGCATCTCGATGAGTTTCCAAGATAAATCGTACTTTATGTGCTCAAACACACAACTTTTGCCACTTTTCACACTTTGAAGCTCGATAACTTCGGAAATTGAACTCCAAATTTCGTCAACAACGAATCAAATTATTCAGTTCGATGAGATCATAATGACGACACAACTAACCATGATGGCATCTCGATGAGTTTCCAACATAAATCGTACTTTATGTGCTCAAACACACAACTTTAGCCACTTTTCACACTTTGAAGCTCGATAACTTCGGAAATTGAACTCCAAATTTCGTCAACAACGAATCAAATTATTCAGTTCGATGAGATCTTAGTGACGACACAACTAACCATGATGGCATCTCGATGAGTTTCCAAGATAAATCGTACTTTATGTGCTCAAACACACAACTTTTGCCACTTTTCACACTTTGAAGCTCGATAACTTCGGAAATTGAACTCCAAATTTCGTCAACAACGAATCAAATTATTCAGTTCGATGAGATCTTAGTGACGACACAACTAACCATGATGGCATCTCGATGAGTTTCCAAGATAAATCGTACTTTATGTGCTCAAACACACAACTTTTGCCACTTTTCACACTTTGAAGCTCGATAACTTCGGAAATTGAACTCCAAATTTCGGCAACAACGAATCAAATTATTCAATTCGATGAGATCTTAGTGACGACACAACTAACCATGATGGCATCTCGATGAGTTTCCAAGGTAAATCGTACTTTATGTGCTCAAACACACAACTTTCGCCACTTTTCACACTTTGAAGCTCGATAACTTCGGAAATTGAACTCCAAATTTCGTCAACAACGAATCAAATTATTCAGTTCGATGAGATCTTAGTGACGACACAACTAACCATGGTGGCATCTCGATGAGTTTCCAAGGTAAATCGTACATTATGTGGTGAAATACTCAATTTTTGCCACTTTTCACACTTTGAAGCTCGATAACTTCGGAAATTGAACTCCAAATTTCGTCAACAACGAATCAAATTATTCAGTTCGATGAGATCTTAGTGACGACACAACTAACCATGATGGCATCTCGATGAGTTTCCAAGATAAATCGTACTTTATGTGCTCAAACACACAACTTTTGCCACTTTTCACACTTTGAAGCTCGATAACTTCGGAAATTGAACTCCAAATTTCGTCAACAACGAATCAAATTATTCAGTTCGATGAGATCATAATGACGACACAACTAACCATGATGGCATCTCGTGAGTTTCCAAGATAAATCGTACTTTATGTGCTCAAACACACAACTTTCGCCACTTTTCACACTTTGAAGCTCGATAACTTCGGAAATTGAACTCCAAATTTCGTCAACAACGAATCAAATTATTCAGTTCGATGAGATCATAATGACGACACAACTAACCATGATGGCATCTCGATGAGTTTCCAACATAAATCGTACTTTATGTGCTCAAACACACAAATTTAGCCACTTTTCACACTTTGAAGCTCGATAACTTCGGAAATTGAACTCCAAATTTCGTCAACAACGAATCAAATTATTCAGTTCGATGAGATCTTAGTGACGACACAACTAACCATGATGGCATCTCGATGAGTTTCCAAGGTAAATCGTACATTATGTGGTGAAATACTCAATTTTTGCCACTTTTCACACTTTGAAGCTCGATAACTTCGGAAATTGAACTCCAAATTTCGTCAACAACGAATCAAATTATTCAATTCGATGAGATCATAATGACGACACAACTAACCATGATGGCATCTCGATGAGTTTCCAAGGTAAATCGTACTTTATGTGCTCAAACACACAACTTTCGCCACTTTTCACACTTTGAAGCTCGATAACTTCGGAAATTGAACTCCAAATTTCGTCAACAACGAATCAAATTATTCAGTTCGATGAGATCATAATGACGACACAAATAACCATGATGGCATCTCGATGAGTTTCCAAGATAAATCGTACTTTATGTGCTCAAACACACAACTTTTGCCACTTTTCACACTTTGAAGCTCGATAACTTCGGAAATTGAACTCCAAATTTCGTCAACAACGAATCAAATTATTCAGTTCGATGAGATCATAATGACGACACAACTAACCATGATGGCATCTCGATGAGTTTCCAAGGTAAATCGTACATTATGTGGTGAAATACTCAATTTTTGCCACTTTTCACACTTTGAAGCTCGATAACTTCGGAAATTGAACTCCAAATTTCGTCAACAACGAATCAAATTATTCAGTTCGATGAGATCATAATGACGACACAATTAACCATGATGGCATCTCGATGAGTTTCCAAGATAAATCGTACTTTATGTGCTCAAACACACAACTTTTGCCACTTTTCACACTTTGAAGCTCGATAACTTCGGAAATTGAACTCCAAATTTCGTCAACAACGAATCAAATTATTCAGTTCGATGAGATCATAATGACGACACAACTAACCATGATGGCATCTCGTGAGTTTCCAAGATAAATCGTACTTTATGTGCTCAAACACACAACTTTCGCCACTTTTCACATTTTGAAGCTCGAAACTTCGGAAATTGAACTCCAAATTTCGTCAACAACGAATCAAATTATTCAGTTCGATGAGATCATAATGACAACACAAATAACCATGATGGCATCTCGATGAGTTTCCAAGATAAATCGTACTTTATGTGCTCAAACACACAACTTTTGCCACTTTTCACACTTTGAAGCTCGATAACTTCGGAAATTGAACTCCAAATTTCGTCAACAACGAATCAAATTATTCAGTTGGACGAGATCTTAGTGACGACACAACTAACCATGATGGCATCTCGATGAGTTTCCAAGGTAAATCGTACATTATGTGGTGAAATACTCAATTTTTGCCACTTTTCACACTTTGAAGCTCGATAACTTCGGAAATTGAACTCCAAATTTCGTCAACAACGAATCAAATTATTCAGTTCGATGAGATCTTAGTGACGACACAACTAACCATGATGGCATCTCGATGAGTTTCCAACATAAATCGTACTTTATGTGCTCAAACACACAACTTTTGCCACTTTTCACACTTTGAAGCTCGATAACTTCGGAAATTGAACTCCAAATTTCGTCAACAACGAATCAAATTATTCAATTCGATGAGATCTTAGTGACGACACAACTAACCATGATGGCATCTCGATGAGTTTCCAAGGTAAATCGTACTTTATGTGCTCAAACACACAACTTTAGCCACTTTTCACACTTTGAAGCTCGATAACTTCGGAAATTGAACTCCAAATTTCGTCAACAACGAATCAAATTATTCAATTCGATGAGATCTTAGTGACGACACAACTAACCATGATGGCATCTCGATGAGTTTCCAAGGTAAATCGTACTTTATGTGCTCAAACACACAACTTTCGCCACTTTTCACACTTTGAAGCTCGATAACTTCGGAAATTGAACTCCAAATTTCGTCAACAACGAATCAAATTATTCAGTTCGATGAGATCATAATGACGACACAACTAACCATGATGGCATCTCGATGAGTTTCCAAGGTAAATCGTACATTATGTGGTGAAATACTCAATTTTTGCCACTTTTCACACTTTGAAGCTCGATAACTTCGGAAATTGAACTCCAAATTTCGTCAACAACGAATCAAATTATTCAATTCGATGAGATCATAATGACGACACAACTAACCATGATGGCATCTCGATGAGTTTCCAAGATAAATCGTACTTTATGTGCTCAAACACACAACTTTTGCCACTTTTCACACTTTGAAGCTCGATAACTTCGGAAATTGAACTCCAAATTTCGTCAACAACGAATCAAATTATTCAGTTCGATGAGATCATAATGACGACACAAATAACCATGATGGCATCTCGATGAGTTTCCAAGATAAATCGTACTTTATGTGCTCAAACACACAACTTTAGCCACTTTTCACACTTTGAAGCTCGATAACTTCGGAAATTGAACTCCAAATTTCGTCAACAACGAATTAAATTATTCAGTTCGATGAGATCTTAGTGACGACACAACTAACCATGATGGCATCTCGATGAGTTTCCAAGATAAATCGTACTTTATGTGCTCAAACACACAACTTTTGCCACTTTTCACACTTTGAAGCTCGATAACTTCGGAAATTGAACTCCAAATTTCGTCAACAACGAATCAAATTATTCAGTTCGATGAGATCATAATGACGACACAAATAACCATGATGGCATCTCGATGAGTTTCCAAGATAAATCGTACTTTATGTGCTCAAACACACAACTTTTGCCACTTTTCACACTTTGAAGCTCGATAACTTCGGAAATTGAACTCCAAATTTCGTCAACAACGAATCAAATTATTCAGTTCGATGAGATCATAATGACGACACAAATAACCATGATGGCATCTCGATGAGTTTCCAAGATAAATCGTACTTTATGTGCTCAAACACACAACTTTTGCCACTTTTCACACTTTGAAGCTCGATAACTTCGGAAATTGAACTCCAAATTTCGTCAACAACGAATCAAATTATTCAGTTCGATGAGATCATAATGACGACACAACTAACCATGATGGCATCTCGATGAGTTTCCAAGGTAAATCTTACATTATGTGGTGAAATACTCAATTTTTGCCACTTTTCACACTTTGAAGCTCGATAACTTCGGAAATTGAACTCCAAATTTCGTCAACAACGAATCAAATTATTCAGTTCGATGAGATCATAATGACGACACAAATAACCATGATGGCATCTCGATGAGTTTCCAAGATAAATCGTACTTTATGTGCTCAAACACACAACTTTTGCCACTTTTCACACTTTGAAGCTCGATAACTTCGGAAATTGAACTCCAAATTTCGTCAACAACGAATCAAATTATTCAGTTCGATGAGATCTTAGTGACGACACAACTAACCATGATGGCATCTCGATGAGTTTCCAAGGTAAATCGTACATTATGTGGTGAAATACTCAATTTTTGCCACTTTTCACACTTTGAAGCTCGATAACTTCGGAAATTGAACTCCAAATTTCGTCAACAACGAATCAAATTATTCAGTTCGATGAGATCTTAGTGACGACACAACTAACCATGATGGCATCTCGATGAGTTTCCAAGGTAAATCGTACATTATGTGGTGAAATACTCAATTTTTGCCACTTTTCACACTTTGAAGCTCGATAACTTCGGAAATTGAACTCCAAATTTCGTCAACAACGAATCAAATTATTCAGTTCGATGAGATCTTAGTGACGACACAACTAACCATGGTGGCATCTCGATGAGTTTCCAAGGTAAATCGTACATTATGTGGTGAAATACTCAATTTTTGCCACTTTTCACACTTTGAAGCTCGATAACTTCGGAAATTGAACTCCAAATTTCGTCAACAACGAATCAAATTATTCAGTTCGATGAGATCTTAGTGACGACACAACTAACCATGATGGCATCTCGATGAGTTTCCAACATAAATCGTACTTTATGTGCTCAAACACACAACTTTTGCCACTTTTCACACTTTGAAGCTCGATAACTTCGGAAATTGAACTCCAAATTTCGTCAACAACGAATCAAATTATTCAGTTCGATGAGATCATAATGACGACACAACTAACCATGGTGGCATCTCGATGAGTTTCCAAGATAAATCGTACTTTATGTGCTCAAACACACAACTTTTGCCACTTTTCACACTTTGAAGCTCGATAACTTCGGAAATTGAACTCCAAATTTCGTCAACAACGAATCAAATTATTCAGTTCGATGAGATCATAATGACGACACAAATAACCATGATGGCATCTCGATGAGTTTCCAAGGTAAATCGTACATTATGTGGTGAAATACTCAATTTTTGCCACTTTTCACACTTTGAAGCTCGATAACTTCGGAAATTGAACTCCAAATTTCGTCAACAACGAATCAAATTATTCAATTCGATGAGATCTTAGTGACGACACAACTAACCATGATGACATCTCGATGAGTTTCCAAGGTAAATCGTACTTTATGTGCTCAAACACACAACTTTAGCCACTTTTCACACTTTGAAGCTCGATAACTTCGGAAATTGAACTCCAAATTTCGTCAACAACGAATCAAATTATTCAGTTCGATGAGATCATAATGACGACACAAATAACCATGATGGCATCTCGATGAGTTTCCAAGGTAAATCGTACATTATGTGGTGAAATACTCAATTTTTGCCACTTTTCACACTTTGAAGCTCGATAACTTCGGAAATTGAACTCCAAATTTCGTCAACAACGAATCAAATTATTCAATTCGATGAGATCTTAGTGACGACACAACTAACCATGATGACATCTCGATGAGTTTCCAAGGTAAATCGTACTTTATGTGCTCAAACACACAACTTTAGCCACTTTTCACACTTTGAAGCTCGATAACTTCGGAAATTGAACTCCAAATTTCGTCAACAACGAATCAAATTATTCAATTCGATGAGATCTTAGTGACGACACAACTAACCATGATGGCATCTCGATGAGTTTCCAAGGTAAATCGTACTTTATGTGCTCAAACACACAACTTTCGCCACTTTTCACACTTTGAAGCTCGATAACTTCGGAAATTGAACTCCAAATTTCGTCAACAACGAATCAAATTATTCAGTTCGATGAGATCATAATAACGACACAACTAACCATGATGGCATCTCGATGAGTTTCCAAGGTAAATCGTACATTATGTGGTGAAATACTCAATTTTTGCCACTTTTCACACTTTGAAGCTCGATAACTTCGGAAATTGAACTCCAAATTTCGTCAACAACGAATCAAATTATTCAATTCGATGAGATCATAATGACGACACAACTAACCATGATGGCATCTCGATGAGTTTCCAAGATAAATCGTACTTTATGTGCTCAAACACACAACTTTTGCCACTTTTCACACTTTGAAGCTCGATAACTTCGGAAATTGAACTCCAAATTTCGTCAACAACGAATCAAATTATTCAGTTCGATGAGATCATAATGACGACACAACTAACCATGATGGCATCTCGATGAGTTTCCAACATAAATCGTACTTTATGTGCTCAAACACACAACTTTAGCCACTTTTCACACTTTGAAGCTCGATAACTTCGGAAATTGAACTCCAAATTTCGTCAACAACGAATCAAATTATTCAGTTCGATGAGATCTTAGTGACGACACAACTAACCATGATGGCATCTCGATGAGTTTCCAAGATAAATCGTACTTTATGTGCTCAAACACACAACTTTTGCCACTTTTCACACTTTGAAGCTCGATAACTTCGGAAATTGAACTCCAAATTTCGTCAACAACGAATCAAATTATTCAGTTCGATGAGATCTTAGTGACGACACAACTAACCATGATGGCATCTCGATGAGTTTCCAAGATAAATCGTACTTTATGTGCTCAAACACACAACTTTTGCCACTTTTCACACTTTGAAGCTCGATAACTTCGGAAATTGAACTCCAAATTTCGTCAACAACGAATCAAATTATTCAATTCGATGAGATCTTAGTGACGACACAACTAACCATGATGGCATCTCGATGAGTTTCCAAGGTAAATCGTACTTTATGTGCTCAAACACACAACTTTCGCCACTTTTCACACTTTGAAGCTCGATAACTTCGGAAATTGAACTCCAAATTTCGTCAACAACGAATCAAATTATTCAGTTCGATGAGATCTTAGTGACGACACAACTAACCATGGTGGCATCTCGATGAGTTTCCAAGGTAAATCGTACATTATGTGGTGAAATACTCAATTTTTGCCACTTTTCACACTTTGAAGCTCGATAACTTCGGAAATTGAACTCCAAATTTCGTCAACAACGAATCAAATTATTCAGTTCGATGAGATCTTAGTGACGACACAACTAACCATGATGGCATCTCGATGAGTTTCCAAGATAAATCGTACTTTATGTGCTCAAACACACAACTTTTGCCACTTTTCACACTTTGAAGCTCGATAACTTCGGAAATTGAACTCCAAATTTCGTCAACAACGAATCAAATTATTCAGTTCGATGAGATCATAATGACGACACAACTAACCATGATGGCATCTCGTGAGTTTCCAAGATAAATCGTACTTTATGTGCTCAAACACACAACTTTCGCCACTTTTCACACTTTGAAGCTCGATAACTTCGGAAATTGAACTCCAAATTTCGTCAACAACGAATCAAATTATTCAGTTCGATGAGATCATAATGACGACACAACTAACCATGATGGCATCTCGATGAGTTTCCAACATAAATCGTACTTTATGTGCTCAAACACACAAATTTAGCCACTTTTCACACTTTGAAGCTCGATAACTTCGGAAATTGAACTCCAAATTTCGTCAACAACGAATCAAATTATTCAGTTCGATGAGATCTTAGTGACGACACAACTAACCATGATGGCATCTCGATGAGTTTCCAAGGTAAATCGTACATTATGTGGTGAAATACTCAATTTTTGCCACTTTTCACACTTTGAAGCTCGATAACTTCGGAAATTGAACTCCAAATTTCGTCAACAACGAATCAAATTATTCAATTCGATGAGATCATAATGACGACACAACTAACCATGATGGCATCTCGATGAGTTTCCAAGGTAAATCGTACTTTATGTGCTCAAACACACAACTTTCGCCACTTTTCACACTTTGAAGCTCGATAACTTCGGAAATTGAACTCCAAATTTCGTCAACAACGAATCAAATTATTCAGTTCGATGAGATCATAATGACGACACAACTAACCATGATGGCATCTCGATGAGTTTCCAAGATAAATCGTACTTTATGTGCTCAAACACACAACTTTTGCCACTTTTCACACTTTGAAGCTCGATAACTTCGGAAATTGAACTCCAAATTTCGTCAACAACGAATCAAATTATTCAGTTCGATGAGATCTTAGTGACGACACAACTAACCATGGTGGCATCTCGATGAGTTTCCAAGGTAAATCGTACATTATGTGGTGAAATACTCAATTTTTGCCACTTTTCACACTTTGAAGTTCGATAACTTCGGAAATTGAACTCCAAATTTCGTCAACAACGAATCAAATTATTCAGTTCGATGAGATCATAATGACGACACAACTAACCATGATGGCATCTCGATGAGTTTCCAAGGTAAATCGTACATTATGTGGTGAAATACTCAATTTTTGCCACTTTTCACACTTTGAAGCTCGATAACTTCGGAAATTGAACTCCAAATTTCGTCAACAACGAATCAAATTATTCAGTTCGATGAGATCATAATGACGACACAACTAACCATGGTGGCATCTCGATGAGTTTCCAAGATAAATAGTACTTTATGTGCTCAAACACACAACTTTTGCCACTTTTCACACTTTGAAGCTCGATAACTTCGGAAATTGAACTCCAAATTTCGTCAACAACGAATCAAATTATTCAGTTCGATGAGATCATAATGACGACACAAATAACCATGATGGCATCACGATGAGTTTCCAAGATAAATCGTACTTTATGTGCTCAAACACACAACTTTTGCCACTTTTCACACTTTGAAGCTCGATAACTTCGGAAATTGAACTCCAAATTTCGTCAACAACGAATCAAATTATTCAATTCGATGAGATCTTAGTGACGACACAACTAACCATGATGGCATCTCGATGAGTTTCCAAGGTAAATCGTACTTTATGTGCTCAAACACACAACTTTCGCCACTTTTCACACTTTGAAGCTCGATAACTTCGGAAATTCAACTCCAAATTTCGTCAACAACGAATCAAATTATTCAGTTCGATGAGATCATAATGACGACACAACTAACCATGATGGCATCTCGATGAGTTTCCAACATAAATCGTACTTTATGTGCTCAAACACACAACTTTAGCCACTTTTCACACTTTGAAGCTCGATAACTTCGGAAATTGAACTCCAAATTTCGTCAACAACGAATCAAATTATTCAGTTCGATGAGATCATAATGACGACACAACTAACCATGATGGCATCTCGATGAGTTTCCAACATAAATCGTACTTTATGTGCTCAAACACACAACTTTTGCCACTTTTCACACTTTGAAGCTCGATAACTTCGGAAATTGAACTCCAAATTTCGTCAACAACGAATCAAATTATTCAGTTCGATGAGATCTTAGTGACGACACAACTAACCATGGTGGCATCTCGATGAGTTTCCAAGGTAAATCGTACATTATGTGGTGAAATACTCAATTTTTGCCACTTTTCACACTTTGAAGCTCGATAACTTCGGAAATTAAACTCCAAATTTCGTCAACAACGAATCAAATTATTCAGTTCGATGAGATCATAATGACGACACAACTAACCATGATGGCATCTCGATGAGTTTCCAAGGTAAATCGTACATTATGTGGTGAAATACTCAATTTTTGCCACTTTTCACACTTTGAAGCTCGATAACTTCGGAAATTGAACTCCAAATTTCGTCAACAACGAATCAAATTATTCAGTTCGATGAGATCATAATGACGACACAAATAACCATGATGGCATCTCGATGAGTTTCCAAGATAAATCGTACTTTATGTGCTCAAACACACAACTTTTGCCACTTTTCACACTTTGAAGCTCGATAACTTCGGAAATTGAACTCCAAATTTCGTCAACAACGAATCAAATTATTCAGTTCGATGAGATCATAATGACGACACAAATAACCATGATGGCATCTCGATGAGTTTCCAAGATAAATCGTACTTTATGTGCTCAAACACACAACTTTTGCCACTTTTCACACTTTGAAGCTCGATAACTTCGGAAATTGAACTCCAAATTTCGTCAACAACGAATCAAATTATTCAGATCGATGAGATCTTAGTGACGACACAACTAACCATGGTGGCATCTCGATGAGTTTCCAAGGTAAATCGTACTTTATGTGCTCAAACACACAACTTTAGCCACTTTTCACACTTTGAAGCTCGATAACTTCGGAAATTGAACTCCAAATTTCGTCAACAACGAATCAAATTATTCAGTTCGATGAGATCTTAGTGACGACACAACTAACCATGATGGCATCTCGATGAGTTTCCAAGGTAAATCGTACTTTATGTGCTCAAACACACAACTTTCGCCACTTTTCACACTTTGAAGCTCGATAACTTCGGAAATTGAACTCCAAATTTCGTCAACAACGAATCAAATTATTCAGTTCGATGAGATCATAATGACGACACAACTAACCATGATAGCAACTCGATGAGTTTCCAAGGTAAATCGTACATTATGTGGTGAAATACTCAATTTTTGCCACTTTTCACACTTTGAAGCTCGATAACTTCGGAAATTGAACTCCAAATTTCGTCAACAACGAATCAAATTATTCAGTTCGATGAGATCTTAGTGACGACACAACTAACCATGGTGGCATCTCGATGAGTTTCCAAGGTAAATCGTACATTATGTGGTGAAATACTCAATTTTTGCCACTTTTCACACTTTGAAGCTCGATAACTTCGGAAATTGAACTCCACATTTCGTCAACAACGAATCAAATTATTCAGTTCGATGAGATCATAATGACGACACAACTAACCATGATGGCATCTCGATGAGTTTCCAAGGTAAATCGTACATTATGTGGTGAAATACTCAATTTTTGCCACTTTTCACACTTTGAAGCTCGATAACTTCGGAAATTGAACTCCAAATTTCGTCAACAACGAATCAAATTATTCAGTTCGATGAGATCATAATGACGACACAACTAACCATGGTGGCATCTCGATGAGTTTCCAAGATAAATCGTACTTTATGTGCTCAAACACACAACTTTTGCCACTTTTCACACTTTGAAGCTCGATAACTTCGGAAATTGAACTCCAAATTTCGTCAACAACGAATCAAATTATTCAGTTCGATGAGATCATAATGACGACACAAATAACCATGATGGCATCTCGATGAGTTTCCAAGATAAATCGTACTTTATGTGCTCAAACACACAACTTTTGCCACTTTTCACACTTTGAAGCTCGATAACTTCGGAAATTGAACTCCAAATTTCGTCAACAACGAATCAAATTATTCAGTTCGATGAGATCATAATGACGACACAAATAACCATGATGGCATCTCGATGAGTTTCCAAGGTAAATCGTACATTATGTGGTGAAATACTCAATTTTTGCCACTTTTCACACTTTGAAGCTCGATAACTTCGGAAATTGAACTCCAAATTTCGTCAACAACGAATCAAATTATTCAGTTCGATGAGATCATAATGACGACACAACTAACCATGATGGCATCTCGATGAGTTTCCAAGATAAATCGTACTTTATGTGCTCAAACACACAACTTTTGCCACTTTTCACACTTTGAAGCTCGATAACTTCGGAAATTGAACTCCAAATTTCGTCAACAACGAATCAAATTATTCAGTTCGATGAGATCTTAGTGACGACACAACTAACCATGGTGGCATCTCGATGAGTTTCCAAGGTAAATCGTACATTATGTGGTGAAATACTCAATTTTTGCCACTTTTCACACTTTGAAGTTCGATAACTTCGGAAATTGAACTCCAAATTTCGTCAACAACGAATCAAATTATTCAGTTCGATGAGATCATAATGACGACACAACTAACCATGATGGCATCTCGATGAGTTTCCAAGGTAAATCGTACATTATGTGGTGAAATACTCAATTTTTGCCACTTTTCACACTTTGAAGCTCGATAACTTCGGAAATTGAACTCCAAATTTCGTCAACAACGAATCAAATTATTCAGTTCGATGAGATCATAATGACGACACAACTAACCATGGTGGCATCTCGATGAGTTTCCAAGATAAATAGTACTTTATGTGCTCAAACACACAACTTTTGCCACTTTTCACACTTTGAAGCTCGATAACTTCGGAAATTGAACTCCAAATTTCGTCAACAACGAATCAAATTATTCAGTTCGATGAGATCATAATGACGACACAAATAACCATGATGGCATCACGATGAGTTTCCAAGATAAATCGTACTTTATGTGCTCAAACACACAACTTTTGCCACTTTTCACACTTTGAAGCTCGATAACTTCGGAAATTGAACTCCAAATTTCGTCAACAACGAATCAAATTATTCAATTCGATGAGATCTTAGTGACGACACAACTAACCATGATGGCATCTCGATGAGTTTCCAAGGTAAATCGTACTTTATGTGCTCAAACACACAACTTTCGCCACTTTTCACACTTTGAAGCTCGATAACTTCGGAAATTCAACTCCAAATTTCGTCAACAACGAATCAAATTATTCAGTTCGATGAGATCATAATGACGACACAACTAACCATGATGGCATCTCGATGAGTTTCCAACATAAATCGTACTTTATGTGCTCAAACACACAACTTTAGCCACTTTTCACACTTTGAAGCTCGATAACTTCGGAAATTGAACTCCAAATTTCGTCAACAACGAATCAAATTATTCAGTTCGATGAGATCATAATGACGACACAACTAACCATGATGGCATCTCGATGAGTTTCCAACATAAATCGTACTTTATGTGCTCAAACACACAACTTTTGCCACTTTTCACACTTTGAAGCTCGATAACTTCGGAAATTGAACTCCAAATTTCGTCAACAACGAATCAAATTATTCAGTTCGATGAGATCATAATGACGACACAACTAACCATGATGGCATCTCGATGAGTTTCCAACATAAATCGTACTTTATGTGCTCAAACACACAACTTTAGCCACTTTTCACACTTTGAAGCTCGATAACTTCGGAAATTGAACTCCAAATTTCGTCAACAACGAATCAAATTATTCAGTTCGATGAGATCATAATGACGACACAACTAACCATGATGGCATCTCGATGAGTTTCCAACATAAATCGTACTTTATGTGCTCAAACACACAACTTTTGCCACTTTTCACACTTTGAAGCTCGATAACTTCGGAAATTGAACTCCAAATTTCGTCAACAACGAATCAAATTATTCAGTTCGATGAGATCTTAGTGACGACACAACTAACCATGGTGGCATCTCGATGAGTTTCCAAGGTAAATCGTACATTATGTGGTGAAATACTCAATTTTTGCCACTTTTCACACTTTGAAGCTCGATAACTTCGGAAATTGAACTCCAAATTTCGTCAACAACGAATCAAATTATTCAGTTCGATGAGATCATAATGACGACACAACTAACCATGATGGCATCTCGATGAGTTTCCAAGGTAAATCGTACATTATGTGGTGAAATACTCAATTTTTGCCACTTTTCACACTTTGAAGCTCGATAACTTCGGAAATTGAACTCCAAATTTCGTCAACAACGAATCAAATTATTCAGTTCGATGAGATCATAATGACGACACAAATAACCATGATGGCATCTCGATGAGTTTCCAAGATAAATCGTACTTTATGTGCTCAAACACACAACTTTTGCCACTTTTCACACTTTGAAGCTCGATAACTTCGGAAATTGAACTCCAAATTTCGTCAACAACGAATCAAATTATTCAGTTCGATGAGATCATAATGACGACACAAATAACCATGATGGCATCTCGATGAGTTTCCAAGATAAATCGTACTTTATGTGCTCAAACACACAACTTTTGCCACTTTTCACACTTTGAAGCTCGATAACTTCGGAAATTGAACTCCAAATTTCGTCAACAACGAATCAAATTATTCAGATCGATGAGATCTTAGTGACGACACAACTAACCATGGTGGCATCTCGATGAGTTTCCAAGGTAAATCGTACTTTATGTGCTCAAACACACAACTTTAGCCACTTTTCACACTTTGAAGCTCGATAACTTCGGAAATTGAACTCCAAATTTCGTCAACAACGAATCAAATTATTCAGTTCGATGAGATCTTAGTGACGACACAACTAACCATGATGGCATCTCGATGAGTTTCCAAGGTAAATCGTACTTTATGTGCTCAAACACACAACTTTCGCCACTTTTCACACTTTGAAGCTCGATAACTTCGGAAATTGAACTCCAAATTTCGTCAACAACGAATCAAATTATTCAGTTCGATGAGATCATAATGACGACACAACTAACCATGATAGCAACTCGATGAGTTTCCAAGGTAAATCGTACATTATGTGGTGAAATACTCAATTTTTGCCACTTTTCACACTTTGAAGCTCGATAACTTCGGAAATTGAACTCCAAATTTCGTCAACAACGAATCAAATTATTCAGTTCGATGAGATCATAATGACGACACAACTAACCATGGTGGCATCTCGATGAGTTTCCAAGGTAAATCGTACATTATGTGGTGAAATACTCAATTTTTGCCACTTTTCACACTTTGAAGCTCGATAACTTCGGAAATTGAACTCCACATTTCGTCAACAACGAATCAAATTATTCAGTTCGATGAGATCATAATGACGACACAACTAACCATGATGGCATCTCGATGAGTTTCCAAGGTAAATCGTACATTATGTGGTGAAATACTCAATTTTTGCCACTTTTCACACTTTGAAGCTCGATAACTTCGGAAATTGAACTCCAAATTTCGTCAACAACGAATCAAATTATTCAGTTCGATGAGATCATAATGACGACACAACTAACCATGGTGGCATCTCGATGAGTTTCCAAGATAAATCGTACTTTATGTGCTCAAACACACAACTTTTGCCACTTTTCACACTTTGAAGCTCGATAACTTCGGAAATTGAACTCCAAATTTCGTCAACAACGAATCAAATTATTCAGTTCGATGAGATCATAATGACGACACAAATAACCATGATGGCATCTCGATGAGTTTCCAAGATAAATCGTACTTTATGTGCTCAAACACACAACTTTTGCCACTTTTCACACTTTGAAGCTCGATAACTTCGGAAATTGAACTCCAAATTTCGTCAACAACGAATCAAATTATTCAGTTCGATGAGATCATAATGACGACACAAATAACCATGATGGCATCTCGATGAGTTTCCAAGGTAAATCGTACATTATGTGGTGAAATACTCAATTTTTGCCACTTTTCACACTTTGAAGCTCGATAACTTCGGAAATTGAACTCCAAATTTCCTCAACAACGAATCAAATTATTCAATTCGATGAGATCTTAGTGACGACACAACTAACCATGATGGCATCTCGATGAGTTTCCAAGGTAAATCGTACTTTATGTGCTCAAACACACAACTTTAGCCACTTTTCACACTTTGAAGCTCGATAACTTCGGAAATTGAACTCCAAATTTCGTCAACAACGAATCAAATTATTCAATTCGATGAGATCTTAGTGACGACACAACTAACCATGATGGCATCTCGATGAGTTTCCAAGGTAAATCGTACTTTATGTGCTCAAACACACAACTTTCGCCACTTTTCACACTTTGAAGCTCGATAACTTCGGAAATTGAACTCCAAATTTCGTCAACAACGAATCAAATTATTCAGTTCGATGAGATCATAATGACGACACAACTAACCATGATGGCATCTCGATGAGTTTCCAAGGTAAATCGTACATTATGTGGTGAAATACTCAATTTTTGCCACTTTTCACACTTTGAAGCTCGATAACTTCGGAAATTGAACTCCAAATTTCGTCAACAACGAATCAAATTATTCAATTCGATGAGATCATAATGACGACACAACTAACCATGATGGCATCTCGATGAGTTTCCAAGATAAATCGTACTTTATGTGCTCAAACACACAACTTTTGCCACTTTTCACACTTTGAAGCTCGATAACTTCGGAAATTGAACTCCAAATTTCGTCAACAACGAATCAAATTATTCAGTTCGATGAGATCATAATGACGACACAAATAACCATGATGGCATCTCGATGAGTTTCCAAGATAAATCGTACTTTATGTGCTCAAACACACAACTTTTGCCACTTTTCACACTTTGAAGCTCGATAACTTCGGAAATTGAACTCCAAATTTCGTCAACAACGAATCAAATTATTCAGTTCGATGAGATCATAATGACGACACAAATAACCATGATGGCATCTCGATGAGTTTCCAAGATAAATCGTACTTTATGTGCTCAAACACACAACTTTTGCCACTTTTCACACTTTGAAGCTCGATAACTTCGGAAATTGAACTCCAAATTTCGTCAACAACGAATCAAATTATTCAGTTCGATGAGATCATAATGACGACACAACTAACCATGATGGCATCTCGATGAGTTTCCAAGGTAAATCTTACATTATGTGGTGAAATACTCAATTTTTGCCACTTTTCACACTTTGAAGCTCGATAACTTCGGAAATTGAACTCCAAATTTCGTCAACAACGAATCAAATTAATCAATTCGATGAGATCTTAGTGACGACACAAGTAACCATGATGGCATCACCATGAGTTTCCAAGGTAAATCGTACATTATGTGGTGAAATACTCAATTTTTGCCACTTTTCACACTTTGAAGCTCGATAACTTCGGAAATTGAACTCCAAATTTCGTCAACAACGAATCAAATTATTCAGTTCGATGAGATCTTAGTGACGACACAACTAACCATGGTGGCATCTCGATGAGTTTCCAAGGTAAATCGTACATTATGTGGTGAAATACTCAATTTTTGCCACTTTTCACACTTTGAAGCTCGATAACTTCGGAAATTGAACTCCAAATTTCGTCAACAACGAATCAAATTATTCAGTTCGATGAGATCTTAGTGACGACACAACTAACCATGATGGCATCTCGATGAGTTTCCAAGGTAAATCGTACTTTATGTGCTCAAACACACAACTTTAGCCACTTTTCACACTTTGAAGCTCGATAACTTCGGAAATTGAACTCCAAATTTCGTCAACAACGAATCAAATTATTCAATTCGATGAGATCTTAGTGACGACACAACTAACCATGATGGCATCTCGATGAGTTTCCAAGGTAAATCGTACTTTATGTGCTCAAACACACAACTTTCGCCACTTTTCACACTTTGAAGCTCGATAACTTCGGAAATTGAACTCCAAATTTCGTCAACAACGAATCAAATTATTCAGTTCGATGAGATCATAATGACGACACAACTAACCATGATGGCATCTCGATGAGTTTCCAAGGTAAATCGTACATTATGTGGTGAAATACTCAATTTTTGCCACTTTTCACACTTTGAAGCTCGATAACTTCGGAAATTGAACTCCAAATTTCGTCAACAACGAATCAAATTATTCAATTCGATGAGATCATAATGACGACACAACTAACCATGATGGCATCTCGATGAGTTTCCAAGATAAATCGTACTTTATGTGCTCAAACACACAACTTTTGCCACTTTTCACACTTTGAAGCTCGATAACTTCGGAAATTGAACTCCAAATTTCGTCAACAACGAATCAAATTATTCAGTTCGATGAGATCATAATGACGACACAAATAACCATGATGGCATCTCGATGAGTTTCCAAGATAAATCGTACTTTATGTGCTCAAACACACAACTTTTGCCACTTTTCACACTTTGAAGCTCGATAACTTCGGAAATTGAACTCCAAATTTCGTCAACAACGAATCAAATTATTCAGTTCGATGAGATCATAATGACGACACAAATAACCATGATGGCATCACGATGAGTTTCCAAGATAAATCGTACTTTATGTGCTCAAACACACAACTTTTGCCACTTTTCACACTTTGAAGCTCGATAACTTCGGAAATTGAACTCCAAATTTCGTCAACAACGAATCAAATTATTCAGTTCGATGAGATCATAATGACGACACAACTAACCATGATGGCATCTCGATGAGTTTCCAAGGTAAATCTTACATTATGTGGTGAAATACTCAATTTTTGCCACTTTTCACACTTTGAAGCTCGATAACTTCGGAAATTGAACTCCAAATTTCGTCAACAACGAATCAAATTAATCAATTCGATGAGATCTTAGTGACGACACAAGTAACCATGATGGCATCACCATGAGTTTCCAAGGTAAATCGTACATTATGTGGTGAAATACTCAATTTTTGCCACTTTTCACACTTTGAAGCTCGATAACTTCGGAAATTGAACTCCAAATTTCGTCAACAACGAATCAAATTATTCAGTTCGATGAGATCTTAGTGACGACACAACTAACCATGGTGGCATCTCGATGAGTTTCCAAGGTAAATCGTACATTATGTGGTGAAATACTCAATTTTTGCCACTTTTCACACTTTGAAGCTCGATAACTTCGGAAATTGAACTCCAAATTTCGTCAACAACGAATCAAATTATTCAGTTCGATGAGATCTTAGTGACGACACAACTAACCATGGTGGCATCTCGATGAGTTTCCAAGGTAAATCGTACATTATGTGGTGAAATACTCAATTTTTGCCACTTTTCACACTTTGAAGCTCGATAACTTCGGAAATTGAACTCCAAATTTCGTCAACAACGAATCAAATTATTCAGTTCGATGAGATCATAATGACGACACAACTAACCATGGTGGCATCTCGATGAGTTTCCAAGATAAATCGTACTTTATGTGCTCAAACACACAACTTTTGCCACTTTTCACACTTTGAAGCTCGATAACTTCGGAAATTGAACTCCAAATTTCGTCAACAACGAATCAAATTATTCAGTTCGATGAGATCATAATGACGACACAAATAACCATGATGGCATCTCGATGAGTTTCCAAGATAAATCGTAATTTATGTGCTCAAACACACAACTTTTGCCACTTTTCACACTTTGAAGCTCGATAACTTCGGAAATTGAACTCCAAATTTCGTCAACAACGAATCAAATTATTCAGTTCGATGAGATCATAATGACGACACAAATAACCATGATGGCATCACGATGAGTTTCCAAGGTAAATCGTACATTATGTGGTGAAATACTCAATTTTTGCCACTTTTCACACTTTGAAGCTCGATAACTTCGGAAATTGAACTCCAAATTTCGTCAACAACGAATCAAATTATTCAATTCGATGAGATCTTAGTGACGACACAACTAACCATGATGACATCTCGATGAGTTTCCAAGGTAAATCGTACTTTATGTGCTCAAACACACAACTTTAGCCACTTTTCACACTTTGAAGCTCGATAACTTCGGAAATTGAACTCCAAATTTCGTCAACAACGAATCAAATTATTCAATTCGATGAGATCTTAGTGACGACACAACTAACCATGATGGCATCTCGATGAGTTTCCAAGGTAAATCGTACTTTATGTGCTCAAACACACAACTTTCGCCACTTTTCACACTTTGAAGCTCGATAACTTCGGAAATTGAACTCCAAATTTCGTCAACAACGAATCAAATTATTCAGTTCGATGAGATCTTAGTGACGACACAACTAACCATGGTGGCATCTCGATGAGTTTCCAAGGTAAATCGTACATTATGTGGTGAAATACTCAATTTTTGCCACTTTTCACACTTTGAAGCTCGATAACTTCGGAAATTGAACTCCAAATTTCGTCAACAACGAATCAAATTATTCAGTTCGATGAGATCATAATGACGACACAACTAACCATGGTGGCATCTCGATGAGTTTCCAAGATAAATCGTACTTTATGTGCTCAAACACACAACTTTTGCCACTTTTCACACTTTGAAGCTCGATAACTTCGGAAATTGAACTCCAAATTTCGTCAACAACGAATCAAATTATTCAGTTCGATGAGATCATAATGACGACACAAATAACCATGATGGCATCTCGATGAGTTTCCAAGATAAATCGTACTTTATGTGCTCAAACACACAACTTTTGCCACTTTTCACACTTTGAAGCTCGATAACTTCGGAAATTGAACTCCAAATTTCGTCAACAACGAATCAAATTATTCAGTTCGATGAGATCTTAGTGACGACACAACTAACCATGGTGGCGTCTCGATGAGTTTCCAAGGTAAATCGTACATTATGTGGTGAAATACTCAATTTTTGCCACTTTTCACACTTTGAAGCTCGATAACTTCGGAAATTGAACTCCAAATTTCGTCAACAACGAATCAAATTATTCAGTTCGATGAGATCTTAGTGACGACACAACTAACCATGATGGCATCTCGATGAGTTTCCAACATAAATCGTACTTTATGTGCTCAAACACACAACTTTTGCCACTTTTCACACTTTGAAGCTCGATAACTTCGGAAATTGAACTCCAAATTTCGTCAACAACGAATCAAATTATTCAGTTCGATGAGATCATAATGACGACACAACTAACCATGGTGGCATCTCGATGAGTTTCCAAGATAAATCGTACTTTATGTGCTCAAACACACAACTTTTGCCACTTTTCACACTTTGAAGCTCGATAACTTCGGAAATTGAACTCCAAATTTCGTCAACAACGAATCAAATTATTCAGTTCGATGAGATCATAATGACGACACAAATAACCATGATGGCATCTCGATGAGTTTCCAAGATAAATCGTACTTTATGTGCTCAAACACACAACTTTTGCCACTTTTCACACTTTGAAGCTCGATAACTTCGGAAATTGAACTCCAAATTTCGTCAACAACGAATCAAATTATTCAGTTCGATGAGATCATAATGACGACACAAATAACCATGATGGCATCACGATGAGTTTCCAAGGTAAATCGAACATTATGTGGTGAAATACTCAATTTTTGCCACTTTTCACACTTTGAAGCTCGATAACTTCGGAAATTGAACTCCAAATTTCGTCAACAACGAATCAAATTATTCAATTCGATGAGATCTTAGTGACGACACAACTAACCATGATGACATCTCGATGAGTTTCCAAGGTAAATCGTACTTTATGTGCTCAAACACACAACTTTAGCCACTTTTCACACTTTGAAGCTCGATAACTTCGGAAATTGAACTCCAAATTTCGTCAACAACGAATCAAATTATTCAATTCGATGAGATCTTAGTGACGACACAACTAACCATGATGGCATCTCGAAGAGTTTCCAAGGTAAATCGTACATTATGTGGTGAAATACTCAATTTTTGCCACTTTTCACACTTTGAAGCTCGATAACTTCGGAAATTGAACTCCAAATTTCGTCAACAACGAATCAAATTATTCAGTTCGATGAGATCATAATGACGACACAACTAACCATGGTGGCATCTCGATGAGTTTCCAAGATAAATAGTACTTTATGTGCTCAAACACACAACTTTTGCCACTTTTCACAATTTGAAGCTCGATAACTTCGGAAATTGAACTCCAAATTTCGTCAACAACGAATCAAATTATTCAGTTCGATGAGATCATAATGACGACACAAATAACCATGATGGCATCTCGATGAGTTTCCAAGATAAATCGTACTTTATGTGCTCAAACACACAACTTTTGCCACTTTTCACACTTTGAAGCTCGATAACTTCGGAAATTGAACTCCAAATTTCGTCAACAACGAATCAAATTATTCAATTCGATGAGATCTTAGTGACGACACAACTAACCATGATGGCATCTCGATGAGTTTCCAAGGTAAATCGTACTTTATGTGCTCAAACACACAACTTTCGCCACTTTTCACACTTTGAAGCTCGATAACTTCGGAAATTCAACTCCAAATTTCGTCAACAACGAATCAAATTATTCAGTTCGATGAGATCATAATGACGACACAACTAACCATGATGGCATCTCGATGAGTTTCCAACATAAATCGTACTTTATGTGCTCAAACACACAACTTTAGCCACTTTTCACACTTTGAAGCTCGATAACTTCGGAAATTGAACTCCAAATTTCGTCAACAACGAATCAAATTATTCAGTTCGATGAGATCATAATGACGACACAACTAACCATGATGGCATCTCGATGAGTTTCCAACATAAATCGTACTTTATGTGCTCAAACACACAACTTTTGCCACTTTTCACACTTTGAAGCTCGATAACTTCGGAAATTGAACTCCAAATTTCGTCAACAACGAATCAAATTATTCAGTTCGATGAGATCTTAGTGACGACACAACTAACCGTGGTGGCATCTCGATGAGTTTCCAAGATAAATCGTACTTTATGTGCTCAAACACACAACTTTTGCCACTTTTCACACTTTGAAGCTCGATAACTTCGGAAATTGAACTCCAAATTTCGTCAACAACGAATCAAATTATTCAGTTCGATGAGATCATAATGACGACACAACTAACCATGGTGGCATCTCGATGAGTTTCCAAGATAAATCGTACTTTATGTGCTCAAACACACAACTTTTGCCACTTTTCACACTTTGAAGCTCGATAACTTCGGAAATTGAACTCCAAATTTCGTCAACAACGAATCAAATTATTCAGTTCGATGAGATCATAATGACGACACAAATAACCATGATGGCATCTCGATGAGTTTCCAAGATAAATCGTACTTTATGTGCTCAAACACACAACTTTTGCCACTTTTCACACTTTGAAGCTCGATAACTTCGGAAATTGAACTCCAAATTTCGTCAACAACGAATCAAATTATTCAGTTCGATGAGATCATAATGACGACACAAATAACCATGATGGCATCTCGATGAGTTTCCAAGGTAAATCGTACATTATGTGGTGAAATACTCAATTTTTGCCACTTTTCACACTTTGAAGCTCGATAACTTCGGAAATTGAACTCCAAATTTCGTCAACAACGAATCAAATTATTCAATTCGATGAGATCTTAGTGACGACACAACTAACCATGATGACATCTCGATGAGTTTCCAAGGTAAATCGTACTTTATGTGCTCAAACACACAACTTTAGCCACTTTTCACACTTTGAAGCTCGATAACTTCGGAAATTGAACTCCAAATTTCGTCAACAACGAATCAAATTATTCAGTTCGATGAGATCATAATGACGACACAACTAACCATGATGGCATCTCGATGAGTTTCCAAGGTAAATCGTACTTTATGTGCTCAAACACACAACTTTCGCCACTTTTCACACTTTGAAGCTCGATAACTTCGGAAATTGAACTCCAAATTTCGTCAACAACGAATCAAATTATTCAGTTCGATGAGATCATAATAACGACACAACTAACCATGATGGCATCTCGATGAGTTTCCAAGGTAAATCGTACATTATGTGGTGAAATACTCAATTTTTGCCACTTTTCACACTTTGAAGCTCGATAACTTCGGAAATTGAACTCCAAATTTCGTCAACAACGAATCAAATTATTCAATTCGATGAGATCATAATGACGACACAACTAACCATGATGGCATCTCGATGAGTTTCCAAGATAAATCGTACTTTATGTGCTCAAACACACAACTTTTGCCACTTTTCACACTTTGAAGCTCGATAACTTCGGAAATTGAACTCCAAATTTCGTCAACAACGAATCAAATTATTCAGTTCGATGAGATCATAATGACGACACAAATAACCATGATGGCATCTCGATGAGTTTCCAAGATAAATCGTACTTTATGTGCTCAAACACACAACTTTTGCCACTTTTCACACTTTGAAGCTCGATAACTTCGGAAATTGAACTCCAAATTTCGTCAACAACGAATCAAATTATTCAGTTCGATGAGATCATAATGACGACACAAATAACCATGATGGCATCTCGATGAGTTTCCAAGATAAATCGTACTTTATGTGCTCAAACACACAACTTTTGCCACTTTTCACACTTTGAAGCTCGATAACTTCGGAAATTGAACTCCAAATTTCGTCAACAACGAATCAAATTATTCAGTTCGATGAGATCTTAGTGACGACACAAATAACCATGGTGGCATCTCGATGAGTTTCCAAGGTAAATCGTACATTATGTGGTGAAATACTCAATTTTTGCCACTTTTCACACTTTGAAGCTCGATAACTTCGGAAATTGAACTCCAAATTTCGTCAACAACGAATCAAATTATTCAGTTCGATGAGATCATAATGACGACACAACTAACCATGGTGGCATCTCGATGAGTTTCCAAGATAAATCGTACTTTATGTGCTCAAACACACAACTTTTGCCACTTTTCACACTTTGAAGCTCGATAACTTCGGAAATTGAACTCCAAATTTCGTCAACAACGAATCAAATTATTCAGTTCGATGAGATCATAATGACGACACAAATAACCATGATGGCATCTCGATGAGTTTCCAAGATAAATCGTACTTTATGTGCTCAAACACACAACTTTTGCCACTTTTCACACTTTGAAGCTCGATAACTTCGGAAATTGAACTCCAAATTTCGTCAACAACGAATCAAATTATTCAATTCGATGAGATCTTAGTGACGACACAACTAACCATGATGACATCTCGATGAGTTTCCAAGGTAAATCGTACTTTATGTGCTCAAACACACAACTTTAGCCACTTTTCACACTTTGAAGCTCGATAACTTCGGAAATTGAACTCCAAATTTCGTCAACAACGAATCAAATTATTCAATTCGATGAGATCTTAGTGACGACACAACTAACCATGATGGCATCTCGATGAGTTTCCAAGGTAAATCGTACTTTATGTGCTCAAACACACAACTTTTGCCACTTTTCACACTTTGAAGCTCGATAACTTCGGAAATTGAACTCCAAATTTCGTCAACAACGAATCAAATTATTCAATTCGATGAGATCTTAGTGACGACACAACTAACCATGATGACATCTCGATGAGTTTCCAAGGTAAATCGTACTTTATGTGCTCAAACACACAACTTTAGCCACTTTTCACACTTTGAAGCTCGATAACTTCGGAAATTGAACTCCAAATTTCGTCAACAACGAATCAAATTATTCAATTCGATGAGATCTTAGTGACGACACAACTAACCATGATGGCATCTCGATGAGTTTCCAAGGTAAATCGTACTTTATGTGCTCAAACACACAACTTTCGCCACTTTTCACACTTTGAAGCTCGATAACTTCGGAAATTGAACTCCAAATTTCGTCAACAACGAATCAAATTATTCAATTCGATGAGATCATAATGACGACACAACTAACCATGATGGCATCTCGATGAGTTTCCAAGATAAATCGTACTTTATGTGCTCAAACACACAACTTTTGCCACTTTTCACACTTTGAAGCTCGATAACTTCGGAAATTGAACTCCAAATTTCGTCAACAACGAATCAAATTATTCAGTTCGATGAGATCATAATGACGACACAAATAACCATGATGGCATCTCGATGAGTTTCCAAGATAAATCGTACTTTATGTGCTCAAACACACAACTTTTGCCACTTTTCACACTTTGAAGCTCGATAACTTCGGAAATTGAACTCCAAATTTCGTCAACAACGAATCAAATTATTCAGTTCGATGAGATCATAATGACGACACAAATAACCATGATGGCATCTCGATGAGTTTCCAAGATAAATCGTACTTTATGTGCTCAAACACACAACTTTTGCCACTTTTCACACTTTGAAGCTCGATAACTTCGGAAATTGAACTCCAAATTTCGTCAACAACGAATCAAATTATTCAGTTCGATGAGATCTTAGTGACGACACAACTAACCATGGTGGCATCTCGATGAGTTTCCAAGGTAAATCGTACATTATGTGGTGAAATACTCAATTTTTGCCACTTTTCACACTTTGAAGCTCGATAACTTCGGAAATTGAACTCCAAATTTCGTCAACAACGAATCAAATTATTCAGTTCGATGAGATCATAATGACGACACAACTAACCATGGTGGCATCTCGATGAGTTTCCAAGATAAATCGTACTTTATGTGCTCAAACACACAACTTTTGCCACTTTTCACACTTTGAAGCTCGATAACTTCGGAAATTGAACTCCAAATTTCGTCAACAACGAATCAAATTATTCAGTTCGATGAGATCATAATGACGACACAAATAACCATGATGGCATCTCGATGAGTTTCCAAGATAAATCGTACTTTATGTGCTCAAACACACAACTTTTGCCACTTTTCACACTTTGAAGCTCGATAACTTCGGAAATTGAACTCCAAATTTCGTCAACAACGAATCAAATTATTCAGTTCGATGAGATCTTAGTGACGACACAACTAACCATGGTGGCGTCTCGATGAGTTTCCAAGGTAAATCGTACATTATGTGGTGAAATACTCAATTTTTGCCACTTTTCACACTTTGAAGCTCGATAACTTCGGAAATTGAACTCCAAATTTCGTCAACAACGAATCAAATTATTCAGTTCGATGAGATCATAATGACGACACAACTAACCATGATGGCATCTCGATGAGTTTCCAAGGTAAATCGTACATTATGTGGTGAAATACTCAATTTTTGCCACTTTTCACACTTTGAAGCTCGATAACTTCGGAAATTGAACTCCAAATTTCGTCAACAACGAATCAAATTATTCAGTTCGATGAGATCATAATGACGACACAACTAACCATGGTGGCATCTCGATGAGTTTCCAAGATAAATAGTACTTTATGTGCTCAAACACACAACTTTTGCCACTTTTCACAATTTGAAGCTCGATAACTTCGGAAATTGAACTCCAAATTTCGTCAACAACGAATCAAATTATTCAGTTCGATGAGATCATAATGACGACACAAATAACCATGATGGCATCTCGATGAGTTTCCAAGATAAATCGTACTTTATGTGCTCAAACACACAACTTTTGCCACTTTTCACACTTTGAAGCTCGATAACTTCGGAAATTGAACTCCAAATTTCGTCAACAACGAATCAAATTATTCAATTCGATGAGATCTTAGTGACGACACAACTAACCATGATGGCATCTCGATGAGTTTCCAAGGTAAATCGTACTTTATGTGCTCAAACACACAACTTTCGCCACTTTTCACACTTTGAAGCTCGATAACTTCGGAAATTCAACTCCAAATTTCGTCAACAACGAATCAAATTATTCAGTTCGATGAGATCATAATGACGACACAACTAACCATGATGGCATCTCGATGAGTTTCCAACATAAATCGTACTTTATGTGCTCAAACACACAACTTTAGCCACTTTTCACACTTTGAAGCTCGATAACTTCGGAAATTGAACTCCAAATTTCGTCAACAACGAATCAAATTATTCAGTTCGATGAGATCATAATGACGACACAACTAACCATGGTGGCATCTCGATGAGTTTCCAAGATAAATAGTACTTTATGTGCTCAAACACACAACTTTTGCCACTTTTCACAATTTGAAGCTCGATAACTTCGGAAATTGAACTCCAAATTTCGTCAACAACGAATCAAATTATTCAGTTCGATGAGATCATAATGACGACACAAATAACCATGATGGCATCTCGATGAGTTTCCAAGATAAATCGTACTTTATGTGCTCAAACACACAACTTTTGCCACTTTTCACACTTTGAAGCTCGATAACTTCGGAAATTGAACTCCAAATTTCGTCAACAACGAATCAAATTATTCAATTCGATGAGATCTTAGTGACGACACAACTAACCATGATGGCATCTCGATGAGTTTCCAAGGTAAATCGTACTTTATGTGCTCAAACACACAACTTTCGCCACTTTTCACACTTTGAAGCTCGATAACTTCGGAAATTCAACTCCAAATTTCGTCAACAACGAATCAAATTATTCAGTTCGATGAGATCATAATGACGACACAACTAACCATGATGGCATCTCGATGAGTTTCCAACATAAATCGTACTTTATGTGCTCAAACACACAACTTTAGCCACTTTTCACACTTTGAAGCTCGATAACTTCGGAAATTGAACTCCAAATTTCGTCAACAACGAATCAAATTATTCAGTTCGATGAGATCATAATGACGACACAACTAACCATGATGGCATCTCGATGAGTTTCCAACATAAATCGTACTTTATGTGCTCAAACACACAACTTTTGCCACTTTTCACACTTTGAAGCTCGATAACTTCGGAAATTGAACTCCAAATTTCGTCAACAACGAATCAAATTATTCAGTTCGATGAGATCTTAGTGACGACACAACTAACCATGGTGGCATCTCGATGAGTTTCCAAGATAAATCGTACTTTATGTGCTCAAACACACAACTTTTGCCACTTTTCACACTTTGAAGCTCGATAACTTCGGAAATTGAACTCCAAATTTCGTCAACAACGAATCAAATTATTCAGTTCGATGAGATCATAATGACGACACAAATAACCATGATGGCATCTCGATGAGTTTCCAAGATAAATCGTACTTTATGTGCTCAAACACACAACTTTTGCCACTTTTCACACTTTGAAGCTCGATAACTTCGGAAATTGAACTCCAAATTTCGTCAACAACGAATCAAATTATTCAGTTCGATGAGATCATAATGACGACACAAATAACCATGATGGCATCTCGATGAGTTTCCAAGATAAATCGTACTTTATGTGCTCAAACACACAACTTTCGCCATTTTTCACACTTTGAAGCTCGAAACTACGGAAATTGAACTCCAAATTTCGTCAACAACGAATCAAATTATTCAATTCGATGAGATCTTAGTGACGACACAACTAACCATGATGGCATCTCGATGAGTTTCCAAGGTAAATCGTACATTATGTGGTGAAATACTCAATTTTTGCCACTTTTCACACTTTGAAGCTCGATAACTTCGGAAATTGAACTCCAAATTTCGTCAACAACGAATCAAATTATTCAGTTCGATGAGATCATAATGACGACACAACTAACCATGATGGCATCTCGATGAGTTTCCAACATAAATCGTACTTTATGTGCTCAAACACACAACTTTAGCCACTTTTCACACTTTGAAGCTCGATAACTTCGGAAATTGAACTCCAAATTTCGTCAACAACGAATCAAATTATTCAGTTCGATGAGATCTTAGTGACGACACAACTAACCATGATGGCATCTCGATGAGTTTCCAAGGTAAATCGTACATTATGTGGTGAAATACTCAATTTTTGCCACTTTTCACACTTTGAAGCTCGATAACTTCGGAAATTGAACTCCAAATTTCGTCAACAACGAATCAAATTATTCAGTTCGATGAGATCATAATGACGACACAACTAACCATGATGGCATCTCGATGAGTTTCCAACATAAATCGTACTTTATGTGCTCAAACACACAACTTTCGCCACTTTTCACACTTTGAAGCTCGATAACTTCGGAAATTCAACTCCAAATTTCGTCAACAACGAATCAAATTATTCAGTTCGATGAGATCATAATGACGACACAACTAACCATGATGGCATCTCGATGAGTTTCCAACATAAATCGTACTTTATGTGCTCAAACACACAACTTTAGCCACTTTTCACACTTTGAAGCTCGATAACTTCGGAAATTGAACTCCAAATTTCGTCAACAACGAATCAAATTATTCAGTTCGATGAGATCATAATGACGACACAACTAACCATGATGGCATCTCGATGAGTTTCCAACATAAATCGTACTTTATGTGCTCAAACACACAACTTTTGCCACTTTTCACACTTTGAAGCTCGATAACTTCGGAAATTGAACTCCAAATTTCGTCAACAACGAATCAAATTATTCAGTTCGATGAGATCTTAGTGACGACACAACTAACCATGGTGGCATCTCGATGAGTTTCCAAGATAAATCGTACTTTATGTGCTCAAACACACAACTTTAGCCACTTTTCACACTTTGAAGCTCGTTAACTTCGGAAATTGAACTCCAAATTTCGTCAACAACGAATCAAATTATTCAGTTCGATGAGATCATAATGACGACACAACTAACCATGATGGCATCTCGATGAGTTTCCAACATAAATCGTACTTTATGTGCTCAAACACACAACTTTAGCCACTTTTCACACTTTGAAGCTCGATAACTTCGGAAATTGAACTCCAAATTTCGTCAACAACGAATCAAATTATTCAGTTCGATGAGATCATAATGACGACACAACTAACCATGATGGCATCTCGATGAGTTTCCAACATAAATCGTACTTTATGTGCTCAAACACACAACTTTTGCCACTTTTCACACTTTGAAGCTCGATAACTTCGGAAATTGAACTCCAAATTTCGTCAACAACGAATCAAATTATTCAGTTCGATGAGATCATAATGACGACACAAATAACCATGATGGCATCTCGATGAGTTTCCAAGATAAATCGTACTTTATGTGCTCAAACACACAACTTTTGCCACTTTTCACACTTTGAAGCTCGATAACTTCGGAAATTGAACTCCAAATTTCGTCAACAACGAATCAAATTATTCAGTTCGATGAGATCATAATGACGACACAACTAACCATGATGGCATCTCGATGAGTTTCCAAGATAAATCGTACTTTATGTGCTCAAACACACAACTTTTGCCACTTTTCACACTTTGAAGCTCGATAACTTCGGAAATTGAACTCCAAATTTCGTCAACAACGAATCAAATTATTCAGTTCGATGAGATCATAATGACGACACAAATAACCATGATGGCATCTCGATGAGTTTCCAAGATAAATCGTACTTTATGTGCTCAAACACACAACTTTTGCCACTTTTCACACTTTGAAGCTCGATAACTTCGGAAATTGAACTCCAAATTTCGTCAACAACGAATCAAATTATTCAGTTCGATGAGATCATAATGACGACACAAATAACCATGATGGCATCTCGATGAGTTTCCAAGATAAATCGTACTTTATGTGCTCAAACACACAACTTTTGCCACTTTTCACACTTTGAAGCTCGATAACTTCGGAAATTGAACTCCAAATTTCGTCAACAACGAATCAAATTATTCAGTTCGATGAGATCTTAGTGACGACACAACTAACCATGGTGGCATCTCGATGAGTTTCCAAGGTAAATCGTACATTATGTGGTGAAATACTCAATTTTTGCCACTTTTCACACTTTGAAGCTCGATAACTTCGGAAATTGAACTCCAAATTTCGTCAACAACGAATCAAATTATTCAGTTCGATGAGATCATAATGACGACACAACTAACCATGGTGGCATCTCGATGAGTTTCCAAGATAAATCGTACTTTATGTGCTCAAACACACAACTTTTGCCACTTTTCACACTTTGAAGCTCGATAACTTCGGAAATTGAACTCCAAATTTCGTCAACAACGAATCAAATTATTCAGTTCGATGAGATCATAATGACGACACAAATAACCATGATGGCATCTCGATGAGTTTCCAAGATAAATCGTACTTTATGTGCTCAAACACACAACTTTTGCCACTTTTCACACTTTGAAGCTCGATAACTTCGGAAATTGAACTCCAAATTTCGTCAACAACGAATCAAATTATTCAGTTCGATGAGATCTTAGTGACGACACAACTAACCATGGTGGCGTCTCGATGAGTTTCCAAGGTAAATCGTACATTATGTGGTGAAATACTCAATTTTTGCCACTTTTCACACTTTGAAGCTCGATAACTTCGGAAATTGAACTCCAAATTTCGTCAACAACGAATCAAATTATTCAGTTCGATGAGATCATAATGACGACACAACTAACCATGATGGCATCTCGATGAGTTTCCAAGGTAAATCGTACATTATGTGGTGAAATACTCAATTTTTGCCACTTTTCACACTTTGAAGCTCGATAACTTCGGAAATTGAACTCCAAATTTCGTCAACAACGAATCAAATTATTCAGTTCGATGAGATCATAATGACGACACAACTAACCATGGTGGCATCTCGATGAGTTTCCAAGATAAATAGTACTTTATGTGCTCAAACACACAACTTTTGCCACTTTTCACAATTTGAAGCTCGATAACTTCGGAAATTGAACTCCAAATTTCGTCAACAACGAATCAAATTATTCAGTTCGATGAGATCATAATGACGACACAAATAACCATGATGGCATCTCGATGAGTTTCCAAGATAAATCGTACTTTATGTGCTCAAACACACAACTTTTGCCACTTTTCACACTTTGAAGCTCGATAACTTCGGAAATTGAACTCCAAATTTCGTCAACAACGAATCAAATTATTCAATTCGATGAGATCTTAGTGACGACACAACTAACCATGATGGCATCTCGATGAGTTTCCAAGGTAAATCGTACTTTATGTGCTCAAACACACAACTTTCGCCACTTTTCACACTTTGAAGCTCGATAACTTCGGAAATTCAACTCCAAATTTCGTCAACAACGAATCAAATTATTCAGTTCGATGAGATCATAATGACGACACAACTAACCATGGTGGCATCTCGATGAGTTTCCAAGATAAATCGTACTTTATGTGCTCAAACACACAACTTTAGCCACTTTTCACACTTTGAAGCTCGATAACTTCGGAAATTGAACTCCAAATTTCGTCAACAATGAATCAAATTATTCAATTCGATGAGATCTTAGTGACGACACAACTAACCATGATGGCATCTCGATGAGTTTCCAAGGTAAATCGTACATTATGTGGTGAAATACTCAATTTTTGCCACTTTTCACACTTTGAAGCTCGATAACTTCGGAAATTGAACTCCAAATTTCGTCAACAACGAATCAAATTATTCAATTCGATGAGATCTTAGTGACGACACAACTAACCATGATGGCATCTCGATGAGTTTCCAAGGTAAATCGTACTTTATGTGCTCAAACACACAACTTTCGCCACTTTTCACACTTTGAAGCTCGATAACTTCGGAAATTGAACTCCAAATTTCGTCAACAACGAATCAAATTATTCAGTTCGATGAGATCATAATGACGACACAACTAACCATGATGGCATCTCGATGAGTTTCCAAGATAAATCGTACTTTATGTGCTCAAACACACAACTTTTGCCACTTTTCACACTTTGAAGCTCGATAACTTCGGAAATTGAACTCCAAATTTCGTCAACAACGAATCAAATTATTCAGTTCGATGAGATCTTAGTGACGACACAACTAACCATGGTGGCATCTCGATGAGTTTCCAAGGTAAATCGTACATTATGTGGTGAAATACTCAATTTTTGCCACTTTTCACACTTTGAAGCTCGATAACTTCGGAAATTGAACTCCAAATTTCGTCAACAACGAATCAAATTATTCAGTTCGATGAGATCATAATGACGACACAACTAACCATAATGGCATCTCGATGAGTTTCCAAGGTAAATCGTACATTATGTGGTGAAATACTCAATTTTTGCCACTTTTCACACTTTGAAGCTCGATAACTTCGGAAATTGAACTCCAAATTTCGTCAACAACGAATCAAATTATTCAATTCGATGAGATCATAATGACGACACAACTAACCATGATGGCATCTCGATGAGTTTCCAAGATAAATCGTACTTTATGTGCTCAAACACACAACTTTTGCCACTTTTCACACTTTGAAGCTCGATAACTTCGGAAATTGAACTCCAAATTTCGTCAACAACGAATCAAATTATTCAATTCGATGAGATCATAATGACGACACAACTAACCATGATGGCATCTCGATGAGTTTCCAAGATAAATCGTACTTTATGTGCTCAAACACACAACTTTTGCCACTTTTCACACTTTGAAGCTCGATAACTTCGGAAATTGAACTCCAAATTTCGTCAACAACGAATCAAATTATTCAGTTCGATGAGATCATAATGACGACACAACAAACCATGGTGGCATCTCGATGAGTTTCCAAGATAAATAGTACTTTATGTGCTCAAACACACAACTTTTGCCACTTTTCACACTTTGAAGCTCGATAACTTCGGAAATTGAACTCCAAATTTCGTCAACAACGAATCAAATTATTCAGTTCGATGAGATCATAATGACGACACAACTAACCATGATGGCATCTCGATGAGTTTCCAAGGTAAATCGTACATTATGTGGTGAAATACTCAATTTTTGCCACTTTTCACACTTTGAAGCTCGATAACTTCGGAAATTGAACTCCAAATTTCGTCAACAACGAATCAAATTATTCAATTCGATGAGATCATAATGACGACACAACTAACCATGATGGCATCTCGATGAGTTTCCAAGATAAATCGTACTTTATATGCTCAAACACACAACTTTTGCCACTTTTCACACTTTGAAGCTCGATAACTTCGGAAATTGAACTCCAAATTTCGTCAACAACGAATCAAATTATTCAGTTCGATGAGATCATAATGACGACACAAATAACCATGATGGCATCTCGATGAGTTTCCAAGATAAATCGTACTTTATGTGCTCAAACACACAACTTTTGCCACTTTTCACACTTTGAAGCTCGATAACTTCGGAAATTGAACTCCAAATTTCGTCAACAACGAATCAAATTATTCAGTTCGATGAGATCATAATGACGACACAACTAACCATGATGGCATCTCGATGAGTTTCCAACATAAATCGTACTTTATGTGCTCAAACACACAACTTTAGCCACTTTTCACACTTTGAAGCTCGATAACTTCGGAAATTGAACTCCAAATTTCGTCAACAACGAATCAAATTATTCAATTCGATGAGATCTTAGTGACGACACAACTAACCATGATGGCATCTCGATGAGTTTCCAAGGTAAATCGTACTTTATGTGCTCAAACACACAACTTTCGCCACTTTTCACACTTTGAAGCTCGATAACTTCGGAAATTGAACTCCAAATTTCGTCAACAACGAATCAAATTATTCAGTTCGATGAGATCATAATGACGACACAACTAACCATGATGGCATCTCGATGAGTTTCCAAGATAAATCGTACTTTATGTGCTCAAACACACAACTTTTGCCACTTTTCACACTTTGAAGCTCGATAACTTCGGAAATTGAACTCCAAATTTCGTCAACAACGAATCAAATTATTCAGTTCGATGAGATCTTAGTGACGACACAACTAACCATGGTGGCATCTCGATGAGTTTCCAAGGTAAATCGTACATTATGTGGTGAAATACTCAATTTTTGCCACTTTTCACACTTTGAAGCTCGATAACTTCGGAAATTGAACTCCAAATTTCGTCAACAACGAATCAAATTATTCAGTTCGATGAGATCATAATGACGACACAACAAACCATGGTGGCATCTCGATGAGTTTCCAAGATAAATAGTACTTTATGTGCTCAAACACACAACTTTTGCCACTTTTCACACTTTGAAGCTCGATAACTTCGGAAATTGAACTCCAAATTTCGTCAACAACGAATCAAATTATTCAGTTCGATGAGATCATAATGACGACACAAATAACCATGATGGCATCTCGATGAGTTTCCAAGGTAAATCGTACTTTATGTGCTCAAACACACAACTTTCGCCACTTTTCACAATTTGAAGCTCGATAACTTCGGAAATTCAACTCCAAATTTCGTCAACAACGAATCAAATTATTCAGTTCGATGAGATCATAATGACGACATAACTAACCATGATGGCATCTCGATGAGTTTCCAAGATAAATCGTACTTTATGTGCTCAAACACACAACTTTTGCCACTTTTCACACTTTGAATCTCGATAACTTCGGAAATTGAACTCCAAATTTCGTCAACAACGAATCAAATTATTCAATTCGATGAGATCTTAGTGACGACACAACTAACCATGATGGCATCTCGATGAGTTTCCAAGGTAAATCGTACTTTATGTGCTCAAACACACAACTTTCGCCACTTTTCACACTTTGAAGCTCGATAACTTCGGAAATTCAACTCCAAATTTCGTCAAAAACGAATCAAATTATTCAGTTTGATGAGATCATAATGACGACACAACTAACCATGATGGCATCTCGATGAGTTTCCAACATAAATCGTACTTTATGTGCTCAAACACACAACTTTAGCCACTTTTCACACTTTGAAGCTCGATAACTTCGGAAATTGAACTCCAAATTTCGTCAACAACGAATCAAATTATTCAATTCGATGAGATCTTAGTGACGACACAACTAACCATGATGGCATCTCGATGAGTTTCCAAGGTAAATCGTACATTATGTGGTGAAATACTCAATTTTTGCCACTTTTCACACTTTGAAGCTCGATAACTTCGGAAATTGAACTCCAAATTTCGTCAACAACGAATCAAATTATTCAATTCGATGAGATCTTAGTGACGACACAACTAACCATGATGGCATCTCGATGAGTTTCCAAGGTAAATCGTACTTTATGTGCTCAAACACACAACTTTCGCCACTTTTCACACTTTGAAGCTCGATAACTTCGGAAATTGAACTCCAAATTTCGTCAACAACGAATCAAATTATTCAGTTCGATGAGATCATAATGACGACACAACTAACCATGATGGCATCTCGATGAGTTTCCAAGATAAATCGTACTTTATGTGCTCAAACACACAACTTTTGCCACTTTTCACACTTTGAAGCTCGATAACTTCGGAAATTGAACTCCAAATTTCGTCAACAACGAATCAAATTATTCAGTTCGATGAGATCTTAGTGACGACACAACTAACCATGGTGGCATCTCGATGAGTTTCCAAGGTAAATCGTACATTATGTGGTGAAATACTCAATTTTTGCCACTTTTCACACTTTGAAGCTCGATAACTTCGGAAATTGAACTCCAAATTTCGTCAACAACGAATCAAATTATTCAGTTCGATGAGATCATAATGACGACACAACTAACCATAATGGCATCTCGATGAGTTTCCAAGGTAAATCGTACATTATGTGGTGAAATACTCAATTTTTGCCACTTTTCACACTTTGAAGCTCGATAACTTCGGAAATTGAACTCCAAATTTCGTCAACAACGAATCAAATTATTCAATTCGATGAGATCATAATGACGACACAACTAACCATGATGGCATCTCGATGAGTTTCCAAGATAAATCGTACTTTATGTGCTCAAACACACAACTTTTGCCACTTTTCACACTTTGAAGCTCGATAACTTCGGAAATTGAACTCCAAATTTCGTCAACAACGAATCAAATTATTCAATTCGATGAGATCATAATGACGACACAACTAACCATGATGGCATCTCGATGAGTTTCCAAGATAAATCGTACTTTATGTGCTCAAACACACAACTTTTGCCACTTTTCACACTTTGAAGCTCGATAACTTCGGAAATTGAACTCCAAATTTCGTCAACAACGAATCAAATTATTCAGTTCGATGAGATCATAATGACGACACAACAAACCATGGTGGCATCTCGATGAGTTTCCAAGATAAATAGTACTTTATGTGCTCAAACACACAACTTTTGCCACTTTTCACACTTTGAAGCTCGATAACTTCGGAAATTGAACTCCAAATTTCGTCAACAACGAATCAAATTATTCAGTTCGATGAGATCATAATGACGACACAACTAACCATGATGGCATCTCGATGAGTTTCCAAGGTAAATCGTACATTATGTGGTGAAATACTCAATTTTTGCCACTTTTCACACTTTGAAGCTCGATAACTTCGGAAATTGAACTCCAAATTTCGTCAACAACGAATCAAATTATTCAATTCGATGAGATCATAATGACGACACAACTAACCATGATGGCATCTCGATGAGTTTCCAAGATAAATCGTACTTTATATGCTCAAACACACAACTTTTGCCACTTTTCACACTTTGAAGCTCGATAACTTCGGAAATTGAACTCCAAATTTCGTCAACAACGAATCAAATTATTCAGTTCGATGAGATCATAATGACGACACAAATAACCATGATGGCATCTCGATGAGTTTCCAAGATAAATCGTACTTTATGTGCTCAAACACACAACTTTTGCCACTTTTCACACTTTGAAGCTCGATAACTTCGGAAATTGAACTCCAAATTTCGTCAACAACGAATCAAATTATTCAGTTCGATGAGATCATAATGACGACACAACTAACCATGATGGCATCTCGATGAGTTTCCAACATAAATCGTACTTTATGTGCTCAAACACACAACTTTAGCCACTTTTCACACTTTGAAGCTCGATAACTTCGGAAATTGAACTCCAAATTTCGTCAACAACGAATCAAATTATTCAATTCGATGAGATCTTAGTGACGACACAACTAACCATGATGGCATCTCGATGAGTTTCCAAGGTAAATCGTACTTTATGTGCTCAAACACACAACTTTCGCCACTTTTCACACTTTGAAGCTCGATAACTTCGGAAATTGAACTCCAAATTTCGTCAACAACGAATCAAATTATTCAGTTCGATGAGATCATAATGACGACACAACTAACCATGATGGCATCTCGATGAGTTTCCAAGATAAATCGTACTTTATGTGCTCAAACACACAACTTTTGCCACTTTTCACACTTTGAAGCTCGATAACTTCGGAAATTGAACTCCAAATTTCGTCAACAACGAATCAAATTATTCAGTTCGATGAGATCTTAGTGACGACACAACTAACCATGGTGGCATCTCGATGAGTTTCCAAGGTAAATCGTACATTATGTGGTGAAATACTCAATTTTTGCCACTTTTCACACTTTGAAGCTCGATAACTTCGGAAATTGAACTCCAAATTTCGTCAACAACGAATCAAATTATTCAGTTCGATGAGATCATAATGACGACACAACAAACCATGGTGGCATCTCGATGAGTTTCCAAGATAAATAGTACTTTATGTGCTCAAACACACAACTTTTGCCACTTTTCACACTTTGAAGCTCGATAACTTCGGAAATTGAACTCCAAATTTCGTCAACAACGAATCAAATTATTCAGTTCGATGAGATCATAATGACGACACAAATAACCATGATGGCATCTCGATGAGTTTCCAAGGTAAATCGTACTTTATGTGCTCAAACACACAACTTTCGCCACTTTTCACAATTTGAAGCTCGATAACTTCGGAAATTCAACTCCAAATTTCGTCAACAACGAATCAAATTATTCAGTTCGATGAGATCATAATGACGACATAACTAACCATGATGGCATCTCGATGAGTTTCCAAGATAAATCGTACTTTATGTGCTCAAACACACAACTTTTGCCACTTTTCACACTTTGAATCTCGATAACTTCGGAAATTGAACTCCAAATTTCGTCAACAACGAATCAAATTATTCAATTCGATGAGATCTTAGTGACGACACAACTAACCATGATGGCATCTCGATGAGTTTCCAAGGTAAATCGTACTTTATGTGCTCAAACACACAACTTTCGCCACTTTTCACACTTTGAAGCTCGATAACTTCGGAAATTCAACTCCAAATTTCGTCAAAAACGAATCAAATTATTCAGTTTGATGAGATCATAATGACGACACAACTAACCATGATGGCATCTCGATGAGTTTCCAACATAAATCGTACTTTATGTGCTCAAACACACAACTTTAGCCACTTTTCACACTTTGAAGCTCGATAACTTCGGAAATTGAACTCCAAATTTCGTCAACAACGAATCAAATTATTCAATTCGATGAGATCTTAGTGACGACACAACTAACCATGATGGCATCTCGATGAGTTTCCAAGGTAAATCGTACATTATGTGGTGAAATACTCAATTTTTGCCACTTTTCACACTTTGAAGCTCGATAACTTCGGAAATTGAACTCCAAATTTCGTCAACAACGAATCAAATTATTCAATTCGATGAGATCTTAGTGACGACACAACTAACCATGATGGCATCTCGATGAGTTTCCAAGGTAAATCGTACTTTATGTGCTCAAACACACAACTTTCGCCACTTTTCACAATTTGAAGCTCGATAACTTCGGAAATTGAACTCCAAATTTCGTCAACAACGAATCAAATTATTCAGTTCGATGAGATCATAATGACGACACAACTAACCATGATGGCATCTCGATGAGTTTCCAACATAAATCGTACTTTATGTGCTCAAACACACAACTTTAGCCACTTTTCACACTTTGAAGCTCGATAACTTCGGAAATTGAACTCCAAATTTCGTCAACAACGAATCAAATTATTCAGTTCGATGAGATCTTAGTGACGACACAACTAACCATGATGGCATCTCGATGAGTTTCCAAGGTAAATCGTACATTATGTGGTGAAATACTCAATTTTTGCCACTTTTCACACTTTGAAGCTCGATAACTTCGGAAATTGAACTCCAAATTTCGTCAACAACGAATCAAATTATTCAGTTCGATGAGATCATAATGACGACACAACTAACCATGATGGCATCTCGATGAGTTTCCAAGGTAAATCGTACATTATGTGGTGAAATACTCAATTTTTGCCACTTTTCACACTTTGAAGCTCGATAACTTCGGAAATTGAACTCCAAATTTCGTCAACAACGAATCAAATTATTCAGTTCGATGAGATCATAATGACGACACAACTAACCATGGTGGCATCTCGATGAGTTTCCAAGATAAATAGTACTTTATGTGCTCAAACACACAACTTTTGCCACTTTTCACAATTTGAAGCTCGATAACTTCGGAAATTGAACTCCAAATTTCGTCAACAACGAATCAAATTATTCAGTTCGATGAGATCATAATGACGACACAACTAACCATGATGGCATCTCGATGAGTTTCCAAGATAAATCGTACTTTATGTGCTCAAACACTCAACTTTTGCCACTTTTCACACTTTGAAGCTCGATAACTTCGGAAATTGAACTCCAAATTTCGTCAACAACGAATCAAATTATTCAGTTCGATGAGATCTTAGTGACGACACAACTAACCATGGTGGCATCTCGATGAGTTTCCAAGGTAAATCGTACATTATGTGGTGAAATACTCAATTTTTGCCACTTTTCACACTTTGAAGCTCGATAACTTCGGAAATTGAACTCCAAATTTCGTCAACAACGAATCAAATTATTCAATTCGATGAGATCATAATGACGACACAACTAACCATGATGGCATCTCGATGAGTTTCCAAGATAAATCGTACTTTATGTGCTCAAACACACAACTTTTGCCACTTTTCACACTTTGAAGCTCGATAACTTCGGAAATTGAACTCCAAATTTCGTCAACAACGAATCAAATTATTCAGTTCGATGAGATCATAATGACGACACAAATAACCATGATGGCATCTCGATGAGTTTCCAAGATAAATCGTACTTTATGTGCTCAAACACACAACTTTTGCCACTTTTCACACTTTGAAGCTCGATAACTTCGGAAATTGAACTCCAAATTTCGTCAACAACGAATCAAATTATTCAGTTCGATGAGATCATAATGACGACACAACTAACCATGATGGCATCTCGTGAGTTTCCAAGATAAATCGTACTTTATGTGCTCAAACACACAACTTTCGCCACTTTTCACACTTTGAAGCTCGATAACTTCGGAAATTGAACTCCAAATTTCGTCAACAACGAATCAAATTATTCAGTTCGATGAGATCATAATAACGACACAACTAACCATGATGGCATCTCGATGAGTTTCCAAGGTAAATCGTACTTTATGTGCTCAAACACACAACTTTCGCCACTTTTCACACTTTGAAGCTCGATAACTTCGGAAATTGAACTCCAAATTTCGTCAACAACGAATCAAATTATTCAGTTCGATGAGATCATAAGGACGACACAACTAACCATGATGGCATCTCGTGAGTTTCCAAGATAAATCGTACTTTATGTGCTCAAACACACAACTTTCGCCACTTTTCACACTTTGAAGCTCGATAACTTCGGAAATTGAACTCCAAATTTCGTCAACAACGAATCAAATTATTCAGTTCGATGAGATCATAATGACGACACAACTAACCATGATGGCATCTCGATGAGTTTCCAACATAAATCGTACTTTATGTGCTCAAACACACAACTTTAGCCACTTTTCACACTTTGAAGCTCGATAACTTCGGAAATTGAACTCCAAATTTCGTCAACAACGAATCAAATTATTCAGTTCGATGAGATCTTAGTGACGACACAACTAACCATGATGGCATCTCGATGAGTTTCCAAGATAAATCGTACTTTATGTGCTCAAACACACAACTTTTGCCACTTTTCACACTTTGAAGCTCGATAACTTCGGAAATTGAACTCCAAATTTCGTCAACAACGAATCAAATTATTCAGTTCGATGAGATCATAATGACGACACAACTAACCATGATGGCATCTCGATGAGTTTCCAAGGTAAATCGTACTTTATGTGCTCAAACACACAACTTTTGCCACTTTTCACACTTTGAAGCTCGATAACTTCGGAAATTGAACTCCAAATTTCGTCAACAACGAATCAAATTATTCAGTTCGATGAGATCATAATGACGACACAACTAACCATGATGGCATCTCGATGAGTTTCCAAGATAAATCGTACTTTATGTGCTCAAACACACAACTTTCGCCACTTTTCACACTTTGATGCTCGATAACTTCGGAAATTGAACTCCAAATTTCGTCAACAACGAATCAAATTATTCAGTTCGATGAGATCTTAGTGACTACACAAGTAACCATGATGGCATCTCGTGAGTTTCCAAGGTAAATCGTACTTTATGTGCTCAAACACACAACTTTTGCCACTTTTCACACTTTGAAGCTCGATAACTTCGGAAATTGAACTCCAAATTTCGTCAACAACGAATCAAATTATTCAGTTCGATGAGATCATAATGACGACACAACTAACCATGATGGCATCTCGTGAGTTTCCAAGATAAATCGTACTTTATGTGCTCAAACACACAACTTTCGCCACTTTTCACACTTTGAAGCTCGATAACTTCGGAAATTGAACTCCAAATTTCGTCAACAACGAATCAAATTATTCAGTTCGATGAGATCATAATGACGACACAACTAACCATGATGGCATCTCGATGAGTTTCCAACATAAATCGTACTTTATGTGCTCAAACACACAACTTTAGCCACTTTTCACACTTTGAAGCTCGATAACTTCGGAAATTGAACTCCAAATTTCGTCAACAACGAATCAAATTATTCAGTTCGATGAGATCTTAGTGACGACACAACTAACCATGATGGCATCTCGATGAGTTTCCAAGATAAATCGTACTTTATGTGCTCAAACACACAACTTTTGCCACTTTTCACACTTTGAAGCTCGATAACTTCGGAAATTGAACTCCAAATTTCGTCAACAACGAATCAAATTATTCAGTTCGATGAGATCATAATGACGACACAACTAACCATGATGGCATCTCGATGAGTTTCCAAGATAAATCGTACTTTATGTGCTCAAACACACAACTTTTGCCACTTTTCACACTTTGAAGCTCGATAACTTCGGAAATTGAACTCCAAATTTCGTCAACAACGAATCAAATTATTCAGTTCGATGAGATCATAATGACGACACAACTAACCATGATGGCATCTCGATGAGTTTCCAAGGTAAATCGTACTTTATGTGCTCAAACACACAACTTTAGCCACTTTTCACACTTTGAAGCTCGATAACTTCGGAAATTGAACTCCAAATTTCGTCAACAACGAATCAAATTATTCAATTCGATGAGATCATAGTGACGACACAAGTAACCATGATGGCATCTCGTGAGTTTCCAAGGTAAATCGTACTTTATGTGCTCAAACACACAACTTTTGCCACTTTTCACACTTTGAAGCTCGATAACTTCGGAAATTGAACTCCAAATTTCGTCAACAACGAATCAAATTAATCAATTCGATGAGATCGTAGTGACGACACAACTAACCATGATGGCATCTCGATGAGTTTCCAAGATAAATCGTACTTTATGTGCTCAAACATACAACTTTCGCCACTTTTCACACTTTGAAGCTCGATAACTTCGGAAATTGAACTCCAAATTTCGTCAACAACGAATCAAATTATTCAATTCGATGAGATCATAGTGACGACACAAGTAACCATGATGGCATCTCGTGAGTTTCCAAGGTAAATCGTACTTTATGTGCTCAAACACACAACTTTCGCCACTTTTCACACTTTGAAGCTCGATAACTTCGGAAATTGAACTCCAAATTTCGTCAACAACGAATCAAATTATTCAGTTCGATGAGATCATAATGACGACACAACTAACCATGATGGCATCTCGATGAGTTTCCAACATAAATCGTACTTTATGTGCTCAAACACACAACTTTAGCCACTTTTCACACTTTGAAGCTCGATAACTTCGGAAATTGAACTCCAAATTTCGTCAACAACGAATCAAATTATTCAGTTCGATGAGATCTTAGTGACGACACAACTAACCATGATGGCATCTCGACGAGTTTCCAAGGTAAATCGTACTTTATGTGCTCAAACACACAACTTTTGCCACTTTTCACACTTTGAAGCTCGATAACTTCGGAAATTGAACTCCAAATTTCGTCAACAACGAATCAAATTAATCAATTCGATGAGATCGTAGTGACGACACAACTAACCATGATGGCATCTCGACGAGTTTCCAAGATAAATCGTACTTTATGTGCTCAAACACACAACTTTAGCCACTTTTCACACTTTGAAGCTCGATAACTTCGGAAATTGAACTCCAAATTTCGTCAACAACGAATCAAATTATTCAGTTCGATGAGATCTTAGTGACGACACAACTAACCATGGTGGCATCTCGATGAGTTTCCAAGGTAAATCGTACATTATGTGGTGAAATACTCAATTCTTGCCACTTTTCACACTTTGAAGCTCGATAACTTCGGAAATTGAACTCCAAATTTCGTCAACAACGAATCAAATTATTCAGTTCGATGAGATCATAATGACGACACAACTAACCATGATGGCATCTCGATGAGTTTCCAACATAAATCGTACTTTATGTGCTCAAACACACAACTTTAGCCACTTTTCACACTTTGAAGCTCGATAACTTCGGAAATTGAACTCCAAATTTCGTCAACAACGAATGAAATTATTCAGTTCGATGAGATCTTAGTGACGACACAACTAACCATGATGGCATCTCGATGAGTTTCCAAGGTAAATCGTACATTATGTGGTGAAATACTCAATTTTTGCCACTTTTCACACTTTGAAGCTCGATAACTTCGGAAATTGAACTCCAAATTTCGTCAACAACGAATCAAATTATTCAATTCGATGAGATCATAGTGACGACACAAGTAACCATGATGGCATCTCGTGAGTTTCCAAGGTAAATCGTACTTTATGTGCTCAAACACACAACTTTCGCCACTTTTCACACTTTGAAGCTCGATAACTTCGGAAATTGAACTCCAAATTTCGTCAACAACGAATCAAATTATTCAATTCGATGAGATCATAGTGACGACACAAGTAACCATGATGGCATCTCGTGGGTTTCCAAGGTAAATCGTACTTTATGTGCTCAAACACACAACTTTTGCCACTTTTCACACTTTGAAGCTCGATAACTTCGGAAATTGAACTCCAAATTTCGTCAACAACGAATCAAATTAATCAATTCGATGAGATCGTAGTGACGACACAACTAACCATGATGGCATCTCGATGAGTTTCCAAGATAAATCGTACTTTATGTGCTCAAACATACAACTTTCGCCACTTTTCACACTTTGAAGCTCGATAACTTCGGAAATTGAACTCCAAATTTCGTCAACAACGAATCAAATTATTCAATTCGATGAGATCATAGTGACGACACAAGTAACCATGATGGCATCTCGTGAATTTCCAAGGTAAATCGTACTTTATGTGCTCAAACACACAACTTTCGCCACTTTTCACACTTTGAAGCTCGATAACTTCGGAAATTGAACTCCAAATTTCGTCAACAACGAATCAAATTATTCAGTTCGATGAGATCATAATGACGACACAACTAACCATGATGGCATCTCGATGAGTTTCCAACATAAATCGTACTTTATGTGCTCAAACACACAACTTTAGCCACTTTTCACACTTTGAAGCTCGATAACTTCGGAAATTGAACTCCAAATTTCGTCAACAACGAATCAAATTATTCAATTCGATGAGATCATAGTGACGACACAAGTAACCATGATGGCATCTCGTGAGTTTCCAAGGTAAATCGTACTTTATGTGCTCAAACACACAACTTTTGCCACTTTTCACACTTTGAAGCTCGATAACTTCGGAAATTGAACTCCAAATTTCGTCAACAACGAATCAAATTATTCAATTCGATGAGATCATAGTGACGACACAAGTAACCATGATGGCATCTCGTGAATTTCCAAGGTAAATCGTACTTTATGTGCTCAAACACACAACTTTCGCCACTTTTCACACTTTGAAGCTCGATAACTTCGGAAATTGAACTCCAAATTTCGTCAACAACGAATCAAATTATTCAGTTCGATGAGATCATAATGACGACACAACTAACCATGATGGCATCTCGATGAGTTTCCAACATAAATCGTACTTTATGTGCTCAAACACACAACTTTAGCCACTTTTCACACTTTGAAGCTCGATAACTTCGGAAATTGAACTCCAAATTTCGTCAACAACGAATCAAATTATTCAGTTCGATGAGATCTTAGTGACGACACAACTAACCATGATGGCATCTCGACGAGTTTCCAAGATAAATCGTACTTTATGTGCTCAAACACACAACTTTAGCCACTTTTCACACTTTGAAGCTCGATAACTTCGGAAATTGAACTCCAAATTTCGTCAACAACGAATCAAATTATTCAGTTCGATGAGATCTTAGTGACGACACAACTAACCATGGTGGCATCTCGATGAGTTTCCAAGGTAAATCGTACATTATGTGGTGAAATACTCAATTCTTGCCACTTTTCACACTTTGAAGCTCGATAACTTCGGAAATTGAACTCCAAATTTCGTCAACAACGAATCAAATTATTCAGTTCGATGAGATCATAATGACGACACAACTAACCATGATGGCATCTCGATGAGTTTCCAACATAAATCGTACTTTATGTGCTCAAACACACAACTTTAGCCACTTTTCACACTTTGAAGCTCGATAACTTCGGAAATTGAACTCCAAATTTCGTCAACAACGAATCAAATTATTCAGTTCGATGAGATCTTAGTGACGACACAACTAACCATGATGGCATCTCGATGAGTTTCCAAGGTAAATCGTACATTATGTGGTGAAATACTCAATTTTTGCCACTTTTCACACTTTGAAGCTCGATAACTTCGGAAATTGAACTCCAAATTTCGTCAACAACGAATCAAATTATTCAATTCGATGAGATCATAGTGACGACACAAGTAACCATGATGGCATCTCGTGAGTTTCCAAGGTAAATCGTACTTTATGTGCTCAAACACACAACTTTCGCCACTTTTCACACTTTGAAGCTCGATAACTTCGGAAATTGAACTCCAAATTTCGTCAACAACGAATCAAATTATTCAATTCGATGAGATCATAGTGACGACACAAGTAACCATGATGGCATCTCGTGGGTTTCCAAGGTAAATCGTACTTTATGTGCTCAAACACACAACTTTTGCCACTTTTCACACTTTGAAGCTCGATAACTTCGGAAATTGAACTCCAAATTTCGTCAACAACGAATCAAATTAATCAATTCGATGAGATCGTAGTGACGACACAACTAACCATGATGGCATCTCGATGAGTTTCCAAGATAAATCGTACTTTATGTGCTCAAACATACAACTTTCGCCACTTTTCACACTTTGAAGCTCGATAACTTCGGAAATTGAACTCCAAATTTCGTCAACAACGAATCAAATTATTCAATTCGATGAGATCATAGTGACGACACAAGTAACCATGATGGCATCTCGTGAATTTCCAAGGTAAATCGTACTTTATGTGCTCAAACACACAACTTTCGCCACTTTTCACACTTTGAAGCTCGATAACTTCGGAAATTGAACTCCAAATTTCGTCAACAACGAATCAAATTATTCAGTTCGATGAGATCATAATGACGACACAACTAACCATGATGGCATCTCGATGAGTTTCCAACATAAATCGTACTTTATGTGCTCAAACACACAACTTTAGCCACTTTTCACACTTTGAAGCTCGATAACTTCGGAAATTGAACTCCAAATTTCGTCAACAACGAATCAAATTATTCAATTCGATGAGATCATAGTGACGACACAAGTAACCATGATGGCATCTCGTGAATTTCCAAGGTAAATCGTACTTTATGTGCTCAAACACACAACTTTCGCCACTTTTCACACTTTGAAGCTCGATAACTTCGGAAATTGAACTCCAAATTTCGTCAACAACGAATCAAATTATTCAGTTCGATGAGATCATAATGACGACACAACTAACCATGATGGCATCTCGATGAGTTTCCAACATAAATCGTACTTTATGTGCTCAAACACACAACTTTAGCCACTTTTCACACTTTGAAGCTCGATAACTTCGGAAATTGAACTCCAAATTTCGTCAACAACGAATCAAATTATTCAATTCGATGAGATCTTAGTGACGACACAACTAACCATGATGGCATCTCGACGAGTTTCCAAGATAAATCGTACTTTATGTGCTCAAACACACAACTTTAGCCACTTTTCACACTTTGAAGCTCGATAACTTCGGAAATTGAACTCCAAATTTCGTCAACAACGAATCAAATTATTCAATTCGATGAGATCATAGTGACGACACAAGTAACCATGATGGCATCTCGTGAGTTTCCAAGGTAAATCGTACTTTATGTGCTCAAACACACAACTTTTGCCACTTTTCACACTTTGAAGCTCGATAACTTCGGAAATTGAACTCCAAATTTCGTCAACAACGAATCAAATTAATCAATTCGATGAGATCGTAGTGACGACACAACTAACCATGATGGCATCTCGACGAGTTTCCAAGATAAATCGTACTTTATGTGCTCAAACACACAACTTTAGCCACTTTTCACACTTTGAAGCTCGATAACTTCGGAAATTGAACTCCAAATTTCGTCAACAACGAATCAAATTATTCAGTTCGATGAGATCTTAGTGACGACACAACTAACCATGGTGGCATCTCGATGAGTTTCCAAGGTAAATCGTACATTATGTGGTGAAATACTCAATTCTTGCCACTTTTCACACTTTGAAGCTCGATAACTTCGGAAATTGAACTCCAAATTTCGTCAACAACGAATCAAATTATTCAGTTCGATGAGATCATAATGACGACACAACTAACCATGATGGCATCTCGATGAGTTTCCAACATAAATCGTACTTTATGTGCTCAAACACACAACTTTAGCCACTTTTCACACTTTGAAGCTCGATAACTTCGGAAATTGAACTCCAAATTTCGTCAACAACGAATCAAATTATTCAGTTCGATGAGATCTTAGTGACGACACAACTAACCATGATGGCATCTCGATGAGTTTCCAAGGTAAATCGTACATTATGTGGTGAAATACTCAATTTTTGCCACTTTTCACACTTTGAAGCTCGATAACTTCGGAAATTGAACTCCAAATTTCGTCAACAACGAATCAAATTATTCAATTCGATGAGATCATAGTGACGACACAAGTAACCATGATGGCATCTCGTGAGTTTCCAAGGTAAATCGTACTTTATGTGCTCAAACACACAACTTTCGCCACTTTTCACACTTTGAAGCTCGATAACTTCGGAAATTGAACTCCAAATTTCGTCAACAACGAATCAAATTATTCAATTCGATGAGATCATAGTGACGACACAAGTAACCATGATGGCATCTCGTGGGTTTCCAAGGTAAATCGTACTTTATATGCTCAAACACACAACTTTCGCCACTTTTCACACTTTGAAGCTCGATAACTTCGGAAATTGAACTCCAAATTTCGTCAACAACGAATCAAATTATTCAGTTCGATGAGATCATAATGACGACACAAATAACCATGATGGCTTCTCGATGAGTTTCCAAGGTAAATCGTACTTTATGTGCTCAAACACACAACTTTCGCCACTTTTCACACTTTGAAGCTCGATAACTTCGGAAATTGAACTCCAAATTTCGTCAACAACGAATCAAATTATTCAGTTCGATGAGATCATAATGACGACACAAATAACCATGATGGCATCTCGTGAGTTTCCAAGGTAAATCGTACTTTATGTGCTCAAACACACAACTTTCGCCACTTTTCACACTTTGAAGCTCGATAACTTCGGAAATTGAACTCCAAATTTCGTCAACAACGAATCAAATTATTCAGTTCGATGAGATCTTAGTGACGACACAACTAACCATGATGGCATCTCGATGAGTTTCCAAGGTAAATCGTACATTATGTGGTGAAATACTCAATTTTTGCCACTTTTCACACTTTGAAGCTCGATAACTTCGGAAATTGAACTCCAAATTTCCTCAACAACGAATCAAATTATTCAGTTGGACGAGATCTTAGTGACGACACAAGTAACCATGATGGCATCTCGTGAGTTTCCAAGGTAAATCGTACATTATGTGGTGAAATACTCAATTTTTGCCACTTTTCACACTTTGAAGCTCGATAACTTCGGAAATTGAACTCCAAATTTCGTCAACAACGAATCAAATTATTCAGTTCGATGAGATCATAATGACGACACAAATAACCATGATGGCTTCTCGATGAGTTTCCAAGGTAAATCGTACTTTATGTGCTCAAACACACAACTTTCGCCACTTTTCACACTTTGAAGCTCGATAACTTCGGAAATTGAACTCCAAATTTCGTCAACAACGAATCAAATTATTCAGTTCGATGAGATCATAATGACGACACAAATAACCATGATGGCATCTCGATGAGTTCCCAAGATAAATCGTACTTTATGTGCTCAAACACACAACTTTTGCCACTTTTCACACTTTGAAGCTCGATAACTTCGGAAATTGAACTCAAATTTCGTCAACAACGAATCAAATTATTCAGTTCGATGAGATCATAATGACGACACAAATAACCATGATGGCATCTCGATGAGTTCCCAAGATAAATCGTACTTTATGTGCTCAAACACACAACTTATGCCACTTTTCACACTTTGAAGCTCGATAACTTCGGAAATTGAACTCCAAATTTCGTCAACAACGAATCAAATTATTCAGTTCGATGAGATCATAATGACGACACAACTAACCATGATGGCATCTCGATGAGTTTCCAACATAAATCGTACTTTATGTGCTCAAACACACAACTTTAGCCACTTTTCACACTTTGAAGCTCGATAACTTCGGAAATTGAACTCCAAATTTCGTCAACAACGAATCAAATTATTCAGTTCGATGAGATCATAATGACGACACAACTAACCATGATGGCATCTCGATGAGTTTCCAACATAAATCGTACTTTATGTGCTCAAACACACAACTTTAGCCACTTTTCACACTTTGAAGCTCGATAACTTCGGAAATTGAACTCCAAATTTCGTCAACAACGAATCAAATTATTCAATTCGATGAGATCATAGTGACGACACAAGTAACCATGATGGCATCTCGTGAGTTTCCAAGGTAAATCGTACTTTATGTGCTCAAACACACAACTTTCGCCACTTTTCACACTTTGAAGCTTGAAACTTCGGAAATTGAACTCCAAATTTCGTCAACAACGAATCAAATTAAACAATTCGATGAGATCGTAGTGACGACACAACTAACCATGATGGCATCTCGATGAGTGTCCAAGACAAATCGTACTTTATGTGCTCAAACACACAACTTTTGCCACTTTTCACACTTTGAAGCTCGATAACTTCGGAAATTGAACTCCAAATTTCGTCAACAACGAATCAAATTATTCAGTTCGATGAGATCATAATGACGACACAAATAACCATGATGGCATCTCGATGAGTTTCCAAGGTAAATCGTACATTATGTGGTGAAATACTCAATTCTTGCCACTTTTCACACTTTGAAGCTCGATAACTTCGGAAATTGAACTCCAAATTTCCTCAACAACGAATCAAATTATTCAGTTCGATGAGATCATAATGACGACACAACTAACCATGATGGCATCTCGATGAGTTTCCAACATAAATCGTACTTTATGTGCTCAAACACACAACTTTAGCCACTTTTCACACTTTGAAGCTCGATAACTTCGGAAATTGAACTCCAAATTTCGTCAACAACGAATCAAATTAATCAATTCGATGAGATCGTAGTGACGACACAACTAACCATGATGGCATCTCGACGAGTTTCCAAGATAAATCGTACTTTATGTGCTCAAACACACAACTTTAGCCACTTTTCACACTTTGAAGCTCGATAACTTCGGAAATTGAACTCCAAATTTCGTCAACAACGAATCAAATTATTCAGTTCGATGAGATCTTAGTGACGACACAACTAACCATGATGGCATCTCGATGAGTTTCCAAGGTAAATCGTACATTATGTGGTGAAATACTCAATTCTTGCCACTTTTCACACTTTGAAGCTCGATAACTTCGGAAATTGAACTCCAAATTTCGTCAACAACGAATCAAATTATTCAGTTCGATGAGATCTTAGTGACGACACAACTAACCATAATGGCATCTCGATGAGTTTCCAAGGTAAATCGTACATTATGTGGTGAAATACTCAATTTTTGCCACTTTTCACACTTTGAAGCTCGATAACTTCGGAAATTGAACTCCAAATTTCGTCAACAACGAATCAAATTATTCAATTCGATGAGATCATAGTGACGACACAAGTAACCATGATGGCATCTCGTGAGTTTCCAAGGTAAATCGTACTTTATGTGCTCAAACACACAACTTTCGCCACTTTTCACACTTCGAAGCTCGATAACTTCGGAAATTGAACTCCAAATTTCGTCAACAACGAATCAAATTATTCAATTCGATGAGATCATAGTGACGACACAAGTAACCATGATGGCATCTCGTGAGTTTCCAAGGTAAATCGTACTTTATGTGCTCAAACACACAACTTTCGCCACTTTTCACACTTTGAAGCTCGATAACTTCGGAAATTGAACTCCAAATTTCGTCAACAACGAATCAAATTATTCAGTTCGATGAGATCATAATGACGACACAACTAACCATGATGGCATCTCGATGAGTTTCCAAGATAAATCGTACTTTATGTGCTCAAACACACAAATTTAGCCACTTTTCACACTTTGAAGCTCGATAACTTCGGAAATTGAACTCCAAATTTCGTCAACAACGAATCAAATTATTCAGTTCGATGAGATCTTAGTGACGACACAACTAACCATGATGGCATCTCGATGAGTTTCCAAGGTAAATCGTACATTATGTGGTGAAATACTCAATTTTTGCCACTTTTCACACTTTGAAGCTCGATAACTTCGGAAATTGAACTCCAAATTTCGTCAACAACGAATCAAATTATTCAATTCGATGAGATCATAGTGACGACACAAGTAACCATGATGGCATCTCGTGAGTTTCCAAGATAAATCGTACTTTATGTGCTCAAACACACAACTTTCGCCACTTTTCACACTTTGAAGCTCGATAACTTCGGAAATTGAACTCCAAATTTCGTCACCAACGAATCAAATTATTCAGTTCGATGAGATCTTAGTGACGACACAACTAACCATGGTGGCATCTCGATGTGTTTCCAAGGTAAATCGTACATTATGTGGTGAAATACTCAATTTTTGCCACTTTTCACACTTTGAAGCTCGATAACTTCGGAAATTGAACTCCAAATTTCGTCAACAACGAATCAAATTATTCAGTTCGATGAGATCATAATGACGACACAACTAACCATGATGGCATCTCGATGAGTTTCCAACATAAATCGTACTTTATGTGCTCAAACACACAACTTTAGCCACTTTTCACACTTTGAAGCTCGATAACTTCGGAAATTGAACTCCAAATTTCGTCAACAACGAATCAAATTATTCAGTTCGATGAGATCTTAGTGACGACACAACTAACCATGATGGCATCTCGATGAGTTTCCAAGGTAAATCGTACATTATGTGGTGAAATACTCAATTTTTGCCACTTTTCACACTTTGAAGCTCGATAACTTCGGAAATTGAACTTCAAATTTCGTCAACAACGAATCAAATTATTCAGTTCGATGAGATCTTAGTGACGACACAACTAACCATGGTGGCATCTCGATGAGTTTCCAAGGTAAATCGTACATTATGTGGTGAAATACTCAATTTTTGCCACTTTTCACACTTTGAAGCTCGATAACTTCGGAAATTGAACTCCAAATTTCGTCAACAACGAATCAAATTATTCAATTCGATGAGATCATAGTGACGACACAAGTAACCATGATGGCATCTCGTGAGTTTCCAAGGTAAATCGTACTTTATGTGCTCAAACACACAACTTTCGCCACTTTTCACACTTTGAAGCTCGATAACTTCGGAAATTGAACTCCAAATTTCGTCAACAACGAATCAAATTATTCAGTTCGATGAGATCTTAGTGACGACACAACTAACCATGATGGCATCTCGATGAGTTTCCAAGGTAAATCGTACATTATGTGGTGAAATACTCAATTTTTGCCACTTTTCACACTTTGAAGCTCGATAACTTCGGAAATTGAACTCCAAATTTCCTCAACAACGAATCAAATTATTCAGTTGGACGAGATCTTAGTGACGACACAAGTAACCATGATGGCATCTCGTGAGTTTCCAAGATAAATCGTACTTTATGTGCTCAAACACACAACTTTCGCCACTTTTCACACTTTGAAGCTTGAAACTTCGGAAATTGAACTCCAAATTTCGTCAACAACGAATCAAATTAAACAATTCGATGAGATCGTAGTGACGACACAACTAACCATGATGGCATCTCGACGAGTTTCCAAGATAAATCGTACTTTATGTGCTCAAACACACAACTTTAGCCACTTTTCACACTTTGAAGCTCGATAACTTCGGAAATTGAACTCCAAATTTCGTCAACAACGAATCAAATTATTCAGTTCGATGAGATCTTAGTGACGACACAACTAACCATGGTGGCATCTCGATGTGTTTCCAAGGTAAATCGTACATTATGTGGTGAAATACTCAATTCTTGCCACTTTTCACACTTTGAAGCTCGATAACTTCGGAAATTGAACTCCAAATTTCCTCAACAACGAATCAAATTATTCAGTTCGATGAGATCATAATGACGACACAACTAACCATGATGGCATCTCGATGAGTTTCCAACATAAATCGTACTTTATGTGCTCAAACACACAACTTTAGCCACTTTTCACACTTTGAAGCTCGATAACTTCGGAAATTGAACTCCAAATTTCGTCAACAACGAATCAAATTATTCAGTTCGATGAGATCTTAGTGACGACACAACTAACCATGATGGCATCTCGATGAGTTTCCAAGGTAAATCGTACATTATGTGGTGAAATACTCAATTTTTGCCACTTTTCACACTTTGAAGCTCGATAACTTCGGAAATTGAACTTCAAATTTCGTCAACAACGAATCAAATTATTCAGTTCGATGAGATCTTAGTGACGACACAACTAACCATGGTGGCATCTCGATGAGTTTCCAAGGTAAATCGTACATTATGTGGTGAAATACTCAATTTTTGCCACTTTTCACACTTTGAAGCTCGATAACTTCGGAAATTGAACTCCAAATTTCGTCAACAACGAATCAAATTATTCAATTCGATGAGATCATAGTGACGACACAAGTAACCATGATGGCATCTCGTGAGTTTCCAAGGTAAATCGTACTTTATGTGCTCAAACACACAACTTTCGCCACTTTTCACACTTTGAAGCTCGATAACTTCGGAAATTGAACTCCAAATTTCGTCAACAACGAATCAAATTATTCAGTTCGATGAGATCTTAGTGACGACACAACTAACCATGATGGCATCTCGATGAGTTTCCAAGGTAAATCGTACATTATGTGGTGAAATACTCAATTTTTGCCACTTTTCACACTTTGAAGCTCGATAACTTCGGAAATTGAACTCCAAATTTCCTCAACAACGAATCAAATTATTCAGTTGGACGAGATCTTAGTGACGACACAAGTAACCATGATGGCATCTCGTGAGTTTCCAAGATAAATCGTACTTTATGTGCTCAAACACACAACTTTCGCCACTTTTCACACTTTGAAGCTTGAAACTTCGGAAATTGAACTCCAAATTTCGTCAACAACGAATCAAATTAAACAATTCGATGAGATCGTAGTGACGACACAACTAACCATGATGGCATCTCGATGAGTTTCCAAGATAAATCGTACTTTATGTGCTCAAACACACAACTTTTGCCACTTTTCACAATTTGAAGCTCGATAACTTCGGAAATTGAACTCCAAATTTCGTCAACAACGAATCAAATTAATCAATTCGATGAGATCGTAGTGACGACACAACTAACCATGATGGCATCTCGACGAGTTTCCAAGATAAATCGTACTTTATGTGCTCAAACACACAACTTTAGCCACTTTTCACACTTTGAAGCTCGATAACTTCGGAAATTGAACTCCAAATTTCGTCAACAACGAATCAAATTATTCAGTTCGATGAGATCTTAGTGACGACACAACTAACCATGGTGGCATCTCGATGAGTTTCCAAGGTAAATCGTACATTACGTGGTGAAATACTCAATTCTTGCCACTTTTCACACTTTGAAGCTCGATAACTTCGGAAATTGAACTCCAAATTTCGTCAACAACGAATCAAATTATTCAATTCGATGAGATCATAGTGACGACACAAGTAACCATGATGGCATCTCGATGAGTTTCCAACATAAATCGTACTTTATGTGCTCAAACACACAATTTTAGCCACTTTTCACACTTTGAAGCTCGATAACTTCGGAAATTGAACTCCAAATTTCGTCAACAACGAATCAAATTATTCAGTTCGATGAGATCATAATGACGACACAACTAACCATGATGGCATCTCGATGAGTTTCCAACATAAATCGTACTTTATGTGCTCAAACACACAACTTTTGCCACTTTTCACACTTTGAAGCTCGATAACTTCGGAAATTGAACTCCAAATTTCGTCAACAACGAATCAAATTATTCAGTTCGATGAGATCTTAGTGACGACACAACTAACCATGATGGCATCTCGATGAGTTTCCAAGGTAAATCGTACATTATGTGGTGAAATACTCAATTTTTGGCACTTTTCACACTTTGAAGCTCGATAACTTCGGAAATTGAACTCCAAATTTCGTCAACAACGAATCAAATTTTTCAGTTCGATGAGATCATAATGACGACACAACTAACCATGATGGCATCTCGATGAGTTTCCAACATAAATCGTACTTTATGTGCTCAAACACACAACTTTAGCCACTTTTCACACTTTGAAGCTCGATAACTTCGGAAATTGAACTCCAAATTTCGTCAACAACGAATCAAATTATTCAGTTCGATGAGATCATAATGACGACACAACTAACCATGATGGCATCTCGATGAGTTTCCAAGATAAATCGTACTTTATGTGCTCAAACACACAAATTTAGCCACTTTTCTCACTTTGAAGCTCGATAACTTCGGAAATTGAACTCCAAATTTCGTCAACAACGAATCAAATTATTCAGTTCGATGAGATCATAATGACGACACAACTAACCATGATGGCATCTCGATGAGTTTCCAACATAAATCGTACTTTATGTGCTCAAACACACAACTTTAGCCACTTTTCACACTTTGAAGCTCGATAACTTCGGAAATTGAACTCCAAATTTCGTCAACAACGAATCAAATTATTCAGTTCGATGAGATCTTAGCGACGACACAACTAACCATGATGGCATCTCGATGAGTTTCCAAGGTAAATCGTACATTATGTGGTGAAATACTCAATTTTTGCCACTTTTCACACTTTGAAGCTCGATAACTTCGGAAATTGAACTCCAAATTTCGTCAACAACGAATCAAATTATTCAGTTCGATGAGATCATAATGACGACACAACTAACCATGATGGCATCTCGATGAGTTTCCAAGGTAAATCGTACATTATGTGGTGAAATACTCAATTTTTGCCACTTGTCACACTTTGAAGCTCGATAACTTCGGAAATTGAACTCCAAATTTCGTCAACAACGAATCAAATTATTCAGTTCGATGAGATCATAATGACGACACAACTAACCATGATGGCATCTCGATGAGTTTCCAACATAAATCGTACTTTATGTGCTCAAACACACAATTTTAGCCACTTTTCACACTTTGAAGCTCGATAACTTCGGAAATTGAACTCCAAATTTCGTCAACAACGAATCAAATTATTCAGTTCGATGAGATCATAATGACGACACAACTAACCATGATGGCATCTCGATGAGTTTCCAACATAAATCGTACTTTATGTGCTCAAACACACAACTTTTGCCACTTTTCACACTTTGAAGCTCGATAACTTCGGAAATTGAACTCCAAATTTCGTCAACAACGAATCAAATTATTCAGTTCGATGAGATCTTAGTGACGACACAACTAACCATGATGGCATCTCGATGAGTTTCCAAGGTAAATCGTACATTATGTGGTAAAATACTCAATTTTTGCCACTTTTCACACTTTAAAGCTCGATAACTTCGGAAATTGAACTCCAAATTTCGTCAACAACGAATCAAATTATTCAGTTCGATGAGATCATAATGACGACACAACTAACCATGATGGCATCTCGATGAGTTTCCAACATAAATCGTACTTTATGTGCTCAAACACACAACTTTAGCCACTTTTCACACTTTGAAGCTCGATAACTTCGGAAATTGAACTCCAAATTTCGTCAACAACGAATCAAATTATTCAGTTCGATGAGATCATAATGACGACACAACTAACCATGATGGCATCTCGATGAGTTTCCAACATAAATCGTACTTTATGTGCTCAAACACACAACTTTAGCCACTTTTCACACTTTGAAGCTCGATAACTTCGGAAATTGAACTCCAAATTTCGTCAACAACGAATCAAATTATTCAGTTCGATGAGATCTTAGTGACGACACAACTAACCATGATGGCATCTCGATGAGTTTCCAAGGTAAATCGTACATTATGTGGTGAAATACTCAATTTTTGCCACTTTTCACACTTTGAAGCTCGATAACTTCGGAAATTGAACTCCAAATTTCGTCAACAACGAATCAAATTATTCAATTCGATGAGATCATAATGACGACACAAATAACCATGATGGCATCTCGATGAGTTTCCAAGATAAATCGTACTTTATGTGCTCAAACACACAACTTTCGCCACTTTTCACACTTTGAAGCTCGAAACTTCGGAAATTGAACTCCAAATTTCGTCAACAACGAATCAAATTATTCAGTTCGATGAGATCATAATGACGACACAAATAACCATGATGGCATCTCGATGAGTTTCCAAGATAAATCGTACTTTATGTGCTCAAACACACAACTTTAGCCACTTTTCACACTTTGAAGCTCGATAACTTCGGAAATTGAACTCCAAATTTCGTCAACAACGAATCAAATTATTCAGTTCGATGAGATCTTAGTGACGACACAACTAACCATGATGGCATCTCGATGAGTTTCCAAGGTAAATCGTACATTATGTGGTGAAATACTCAATTTTTGCCACTTTTCACACTTTGAAGCTCGATAACTTCGGAAATTGAACTCCAAATTTCGTCAACAACGAATCAAATTATTCAATTCGATGAGATCATAATGACGACACAAATAACCATGATGGCATCTCGATGAGTTTCCAAGATAAATCGTACTTTATGTGCTCAAACACACAACTTTCGCCACTTTTCACACTTTGAAGCTCGATAACTTCGGAAATTGAACTTCAAATTTCGTCAACAACGAATCAAATTATTCAGTTCGATGAGATCTTAGTGACGACACAACTAACCATGATGGCATCTCGATGAGTTTCCAAGGTAAATCGTACATTATGTGGTGAAATACTCAATTTTTGGCACTTTTCACACTTTGAAGCTCGATAACTTCGGAAATTGAACTCCAAATTTCGTCAACAACGAATCAAATTATTCAGTTCGATGAGATCATAATGACGACACAACTAACCATGATGGCATCTCGATGAGTTTCCAACATAAATCGTACTTTATGTGCTCAAACACACAACTTTAGCCACTTTTCACACTTTGAAGCTCGATAACTTCGGAAATTGAACTCCAAATTTCGTCAACAACGAATCAAATTATTCAGTTCGATGAGATCTTAGTGACGACACAACTAACCATGATGGCATCTCGATGAGTTTCCAAGGTAAATCGTACATTATGTGGTGAAATACTCAATTTTTGCTACTTTTCACACTTTGAAGCTCGATAACTTCGGAAATTGAACTCCAAATTTCGTCAACAACGAATCAAATTATTCAGTTCGATGAGATCATAATGACGACACAACTAACCATGATGGCATCTCGATGAGTTTCCAACATAAATCGTACTTTATGTGCTCAAACACACAACTTTAGCCACTTTTCACACTTTGAAGCTCGATAACTTCGGAAATTGAACTCCAAATTTCGTCAACAACGAATCAAATTATTCAGTTCGATGAGATCTTAGTGACGACACAACTAACCATGATGGCATCTCGATGAGTTTCCAAGGTAAATCGTACATTATGTGGTGAAATACTCAATTTTTGCCACTTTTCACACTTTGAAGCTCGATAACTTCGGAAATTGAACTCCAAATTTCGTCAACAACGAATCAAATTATTCAGTTCGATGAGATCATAATGACGACACAACTTACCATGATGGCATCTCGATGAGTTTCCAACATAAATCGTACTTTATGTGTTCAAACACACAACTTTAGCCACTTTTCACACTTTGAAGCTCGATAACTTCGGAAATTGAACTCCAAATTTCGTCAACAACGAATCAAATTATTCAGTTCGATGAGATCTTAGTGACGACACAACTAACCATGATGGCATCTCGATGAGTTTCCAAGGTAAATCGTACATTATGTGGTGAAATACTCAATTTTTGCCACTTTTCACACTTTGAAGCTCGATAACTTCGGAAATTGAACTTCAAATTTCGTCAACAACGAATCAAATTATTCAGTTCGATGAGATCTTAGTGACGACACAACTAACCATGGTGGCATCTCGATGAGTTTCCAAGGTAAATCGTACATTATGTGGTGAAATACTCAATTTTTGCCACTTTTCACACTTTGAAGCTCGATAACTTCGGAAATTGAACTCCAAATTTCGTCAACAACGAATCAAATTATTCAGTTCGATGAGATCTTAGTGACGACACAACTAACCATGATGGCATCTCGATGAGTTTCCAAGATAAATCGTACTTTATGTGCTCAAACACACAAATTTAGCCACTTTTCACACTTTGAAGCTCGATAACTTCGGAAATTGAACTCCAAATTTCGTCAACAACGAATCAAATTATTCAGTTCGATGAGATCTTAGTGACGACACAACTAACCATGATGGCATCTCGATGAGTTTCCAAGGTAAATCGTACATTATGTGGTGAAATACTCAATTTTTGCCACTTTTCACACTTTGAAGCTCGATAACTTCGGAAATTGAACTCCAAATTTCGTCAACAACGAATCAAATTATTCAGTTCGATGAGATCATAATGACGACACAACTTACCATGATGGCATCTCGATGAGTTTCCAACATAAATCGTACTTTATGTGCTCAAACACACAACTTTAGCCACTTTTCACAATTTGAAGCTCGATAACTTCGGAAATTGAACTCCAAATTTCGTCAACAACGAATCAAATTATTCAGTTCGATGAGATCTTAGTGACGACACAACTAACCATGATGGCATCTCGATGAGTTTCCAAGGTAAATCGTACATTATGTGGTGAAATACTCAATTTTTGCCACTTTTCACACTTTGAAGCTCGATAACTTCGGAAATTGAACTTCAAATTTCGTCAACAACGAATCAAATTATTCAGTTCGATGAGATCTTAGTGACGACACAACTAACCATGGTGGCATCTCGATGAGTTTCCAAGGTAAATCGTACATTATGTGGTGAAATACTCAATTTTTGCCACTTTTCACACTTTGAAGCTCGATAACTTCGGAAATTGAACTCCAAATTTCGTCAACAACGAATCAAATTATTCAATTCGTTGAGATCATAGTGACGACACAAGTAACCATGATGGCATCTCGTGAGTTTCCAAGGTAAATCGTACTTTATGTGCTCAAACACACAACTTTCGCCACTTTTCACACTTTGAAGCTCGATAACTTCGGAAATTGAACTCCAAATTTCGTCAACAACGAATCAAATTATTCAGTTCGATGAGATCTTAGTGACGACACAACTAACCATGATGGCATCTCGATGAGTTTCCAAGGTAAATCGTACATTATGTGGTGAAATACTCAATTTTTGCCACTTTTCACACTTTGAAGCTTGAAACTTCGGAAATTGAACTCCAAATTTCGTCAACAACGAATCAAATTAAACAATTCGATGAGATCGTAGTGACGACACAACTAACCATGATGGCATCTCGATGAGTTTCCAAGATAAATCGTACTTTATGTGCTCAAACACACAACTTTTGCCACTTTTCACACTTTGAAGCTCGATAACTTCGGAAATTGAACTCCAAATTTCGTCAACAACGAATCAAATTAATCAATTCGATGAGATCGTAGTGACGACACAACTAACCATGATGGCATCTCGACGAGTTTCCAAGATAAATCGTACTTTATGTGCTCAAACACACAACTTTAGCCACTTTTCACACTTTGAAGCTCGATAACTTCGGAAATTGAACTCCAAATTTCGTCAACAACGAATCAAATTATTCAGTTCGATGAGATCTTAGTGACGACACAACTAACCATGTTGACATCTCGATGAGTTTCCAAGGTAAATCGTACATTATGTGGTGAAATACTCAATTCTTGCCACTTTTCACACTTTGAAGCTCGATAACTTCGGAAATTGAACTCCAAATTTCGTCAACAACGAATCAAATTATTCAGTTCGATGAGATCTTAGTGACGACACAACTAACCATGGTGGCATCTCGATGAGTTTCCAAGGTAAATCGTACATTATGTGGTGAAATACTCAATTTTTGCCACTTTTCACACTTTGAAGCTCGATAACTTCGGAAATTGAACTCCAAATTTCCTCAACAACGAATCAAATTATTCAGTTCGATGAGATCATAATGACGACACAACTAACCATGATGGCATCTCGATGAGTTTCCAACATAAATCGTACTTTATGTGCTCAAACACACAACTTTAGCCACTTTTCACACTTTGAAGCTCGATAACTTCGGAAATTGAACTCCAAATTTCGTCAACAACGAATCAAATTATTCAGTTCGATGAGATCTTAGTGACGACACAACTAACCATGATGGCATCTCGATGAGTTTCCAAGGTAAATCGTACATTATGTGGTGAAATACTCAATTTTTGCCACTTTTCACACTTTGAAGCTCGATAACTTCGGAAATTGAAGTCCAAATTTCGTCAACAACGAATCAAATTATTCAATTCGATGAGATCATAGTGACGACACAAGTAACCATGATGGCATCTCGATGAGTTTCCAACATAAATCGTACTTTATGTGCTCAAACACACAACTTTAGCCACTTTTCACACTTTGAAGCTCGATAACTTCGGAAATTGAACTCCAAATTTCGTCAACAACGAATCAAATTATTCAGTTCGATGAGATCTTAGTGACGACACAACTAACCATGATGGCATCTCGATGAGTTTCCAAGATAAATCGTACTTTATGTGCTCAAACACACAAATTTAGCCACTTTTCACACTTTGAAGCTCGATAACTTCGGAAATTGAACTCCAAATTTCGTCAACAACGAATCAAATTATTCAGTTCGATGAGATCTTAGTGACGACACAACTAACCATGATGGCATCTCGATGAGTTTCCAAGGTAAATCGTACATTATGTGGTGAAATACTCAATTTTTGCCACTTTTCACACTTTGAAGCTCGATAACTTCGGAAATTGAACTCCAAATTTCGTCAACAACGAATCAAATTATTCAATTCGATGAGATCATAGTGACGACACAAGTAACCATGATGGCATCTCGTGAGTTTCCAAGATAAATCGTACTTTATGTGCTCAAACACACAACTTTCGCCACTTTTCACACTTTGAAGCTCGATAACTTCGGAAATTGAACTCCAAATTTCGTCACCAACGAATCAAATTATTCAGTTCGATGAGATCTTAGTGACGACACAACTAACCATGGTGGCATCTCGATGTGTTTCCAAGGTAAATCGTACATTATGTGGTGAAATACTCAATTTTTGCCACTTTTCACACTTTGAAGCTCGATAACTTCGGAAATTGAACTCCAAATTTCGTCAACAACGAATCAAATTATTCAGTTCGATGAGATCATAATGACGACACAACTTACCATGATGGCATCTCGATGAGTTTCCAACATAAATCGTACTTTATGTGCTCAAACACACAACTTTAGCCACTTTTCACAATTTGAAGCTCGATAACTTCGGAAATTGAACTCCAAATTTCGTCAACAACGAATCAAATTATTCAGTTCGATGAGATCTTAGTGACGACACAACTAACCATGATGGCATCTCGATGAGTTTCCAAGGTAAATCGTACATTATGTGGTGAAATACTCAATTTTTGCCACTTTTCACACTTTGAAGCTCGATAACTTCGGAAATTGAACTTCAAATTTCGTCAACAACGAATCAAATTATTCAGTTCGATGAGATCTTAGTGACGACACAACTAACCATGGTGGCATCTCGATGAGTTTCCAAGGTAAATCGTACATTATGTGGTGAAATACTCAATTTTTGCCACTTTTCACACTTTGAAGCTCGATAACTTCGGAAATTGAACTCCAAATTTCGTCAACAACGAATCAAATTATTCAATTCGTTGAGATCATAGTGACGACACAAGTAACCATGATGGCATCTCGTGAGTTTCCAAGGTAAATCGTACTTTATGTGCTCAAACACACAACTTTCGCCACTTTTCACACTTTGAAGCTCGATAACTTCGGAAATTGAACTCCAAATTTCGTCAACAACGAATCAAATTATTCAGTTCGATGAGATCTTAGTGACGACACAACTAACCATGATGGCATCTCGATGAGTTTCCAAGGTAAATCGTACATTATGTGGTGAAATACTCAATTTTTGCCACTTTTCACACTTTGAAGCTTGAAACTTCGGAAATTGAACTCCAAATTTCGTCAACAACGAATCAAATTAAACAATTCGATGAGATCGTAGTGACGACACAACTAACCATGATGGCATCTCGATGAGTTTCCAAGATAAATCGTACTTTATGTGCTCAAACACACAACTTTTGCCACTTTTCACACTTTGAAGCTCGATAACTTCGGAAATTGAACTCCAAATTTCGTCAACAACGAATCAAATTAATCAATTCGATGAGATCGTAGTGACGACACAACTAACCATGATGGCATCTCGACGAGTTTCCAAGATAAATCGTACTTTATGTGCTCAAACACACAACTTTAGCCACTTTTCACACTTTGAAGCTCGATAACTTCGGAAATTGAACTCCAAATTTCGTCAACAACGAATCAAATTATTCAGTTCGATGAGATCTTAGTGACGACACAACTAACCATGGTGGCATCTCGATGAGTTTCCAAGGTAAATCGTACATTATGTGGTGAAATACTCAATTCTTGCCACTTTTCACACTTTGAAGCTCGATAACTTCGGAAATTGAACTCCAAATTTCCTCAACAACGAATCAAATTATTCAGTTCGATGAGATCATAATGACGACACAACTAACCATGATGGCATCTCGATGAGTTTCCAACATAAATCGTACTTTATGTGCTCAAACACACAACTTTAGCCACTTTTCACACTTTGAAGCTCGATAACTTCGGAAATTGAACTCCAAATTTCGTCAACAACGAATCAAATTATTCAGTTCGATGAGATCTTAGTGACGACACAACTAACCATGATGGCATCTCGATGAGTTTCCAAGGTAAATCGTACATTATGTGGTGAAATACTCAATTTTTGCCACTTTTCACACTTTGAAGCTCGATAACTTCGGAAATTGAAGTCCAAATTTCGTCAACAACGAATCAAATTATTCAATTCGATGAGATCATAGTGACGACACAAGTAACCATGATGGCATCTCGATGAGTTTCCAACATAAATCGTACTTTATGTGCTCAAACACACAACTTTAGCCACTTTTCACACTTTGAAGCTCGATAACTTCGGAAATTGAACTCCAAATTTCGTCAACAACGAATCAAATTATTCAGTTCGATGAGATCTTAGTGACGACACAACTAACCATGATGGCATCTCGATGAGTTTCCAAGATAAATCGTACTTTATGTGCTCAAACACACAAATTTAGCCACTTTTCACACTTTGAAGCTCGATAACTTCGGAAATTGAACTCCAAATTTCGTCAACAACGAATCAAATTATTCAGTTCGATGAGATCTTAGTGACGACACAACTAACCATGATGGCATCTCGATGAGTTTCCAAGGTAAATCGTACATTATGTGGTGAAATACTCAATTTTTGCCACTTTTCACACTTTGAAGCTCGATAACTTCGGAAATTGAACTCCAAATTTCGTCAACAACGAATCAAATTATTCAATTCGATGAGATCATAGTGACGACACAAGTAACCATGATGGCATCTCGTGAGTTTCCAAGATAAATCGTACTTTATGTGCTCAAACACACAACTTTCGCCACTTTTCACACTTTGAAGCTCGATAACTTCGGAAATTGAACTCCAAATTTCGTCACCAACGAATCAAATTATTCAGTTCGATGAGATCTTAGTGACGACACAACTAACCATGGTGGCATCTCGATGTGTTTCCAAGGTAAATCGTACATTATGTGGTGAAATACTCAATTTTTGCCACTTTTCACACTTTGAAGCTCGATAACTTCGGAAATTGAACTCCAAATTTCGTCAACAACGAATCAAATTATTCAGTTCGATGAGATCATAATGACGACACAACTAACCATGATGGCATCTCGATGAGTTTCCAACATAAATCGTACTTTATGTGCTCAAACACACAACTTTAGCCACTTTTCACACTTTGAAGCTCGATAACTTCGGAAATTGAACTCCAAATTTCGTCAACAACGCATCAAATTATTCAGTTCGATGAGATCTTAGTGACGACACAACTAACCATGATGGCATCTCGATGAGTTTCCAAGGTAAATCGTACATTATGTGGTGAAATACTCAATTTTTGCCACTTTTCACACTTTGAAGCTCGATAACTTCGGAAATTGAACTTCAAATTTCGTCAACAACGAATCAAATTATTCAGTTCGATGAGATCTTAGTGACGACACAACTAACCATGGTGGCATCTCGATGAGTTTCCAAGGTAAATCGTACATTATGTGGTGAAATACTCAATTTTTGCCACTTTTCACACTTTGAAGCTCGATAACTTCGGAAATTGAACTCCAAATTTCGTCAACAACGAATCAAATTATTCAATTCGTTGAGATCATAGTGACGACACAAGTAACCATGATGGCATCTCGTGAGTTTCCAAGGTAAATCGTACTTTATGTGCTCAAACACACAACTTTCGCCACTTTTCACACTTTGAAGCTCGATAACTTCGGAAATTGAACTCCAAATTTCGTCAACAACGAATCAAATTATTCAGTTCGATGAGATCTTAGTGACGACACAACTAACCATGATGGCATCTCGATGAGTTTCCAAGGTAAATCGTACATTATGTGGTGAAATACTCAATTTTTGCCACTTTTCACACTTTGAAGCTCGATAACTTCGGAAATTGAACTCCAAATTTCCTCAACAACGAATCAAATTATTCAGTTGGACGAGATCTTAGTGACGACACAAGTAACCATGATGGCATCTCGTGAGTTTCCAAGATAAATCGTACTTTATGTGCTCAAACACACAACTTTCGCCACTTTTCACACTTTGAAGCTTGAAACTTCGGAAATTGGACTCCAAATTTCGTCAACAACGAATCAAATTAAACAATTCGATGAGATCGTAGTGACGACACAACTAACCATGATGGCATCTCGATGAGTTTCCAAGATAAATCGTACTTTATGTGCTCAAACACACAACTTTAGCCACTTTTCACACTTTGAAGCTCGATAACTTCGGAAATTGAACTCCAAATTTCGTCAACAACGAATCAAATTATTCAGTTCGATGAGATCTTAGTGACGACACAACTAACCATGGTGGCATCTCGATGAGTTTCCAAGGTAAATCGTACATTATGTGGTGAAATACTCAATTCTTGCCACTTTTCACACTTTGAAGCTCGATAACTTCGGAAATTGAACTCCAAATTTCCTCAACAACGAATCAAATTATTCAGTTCGATGAGATCATAATGACGACACAACTAACCATGATGGCATCTCGATGAGTTTCCAACATAAATCGTACTTTATGTGCTCAAACACACAACTTTAGCCACTTTTCACACTTTGAAGCTCGATAACTTCGGAAATTGAACTCCAAATTTCGTCAACAACGAATCAAATTATTCAGTTCGATGAGATCTTAGTGACGACACAACTAACCATGATGGCATCTCGATGAGTTTCCAAGGTAAATCGTACATTATGTGGTGAAATACTCAATTTTTGCCACTTTTCACACTTTGAAGCTCGATAACTTCGGAAATTGAACTCCAAATTTCGTCAACAACGAATCAAATTATTCAATTCGATGAGATCATAGTGACGACACAAGTAACCATGATGGCATCTCGTGAGTTTCCAAGGTAAATCGTACTTTATGTGCTCAAACACACAACTTTCGCCACTTTTCACACTTTGAAGCTCGATAACTTCGGAAATTGAACTCCAAATTTCGTCAACAACGAATCAAATTATTCAATTCGATGAGATCATAGTGACGACACAAGTAACCATGATGGCATCTCGTGAGTTTCCAAGGTAAATCGTACTTTATGTGCTCAAACACACAACTTTCGCCACTTTTCACACTTTGAAGCTCGATAACTTCGGAAATTGAACTCCAAATTTCGTCAACAACGAATCAAATTATTCAGTTCGATGAGATCATAATGACGACACAACTAACCATGATGGCATCTCGATGAGTTTCCAAGATAAATCGTACTTTATGTGCTCAAACACACAAATTTAGCCACTTTTCACACTTTGAAGCTCGATAACTTCGGAAATTGAACTCCAAATTTCGTCAACAACGAATCAAATTATTCAGTTCGATGAGATCTTAGTGACGACACAACTAACCATGATGGCATCTCGATGAGTTTCCAAGGTAAATCGTACATTATGTGGTGAAATACTCAATTTTTGCCACTTTTCACACTTTGAAGCTCGATAACTTCGGAAATTGAACTCCAAATTTCGTCAACAACGAATCAAATTATTCAATTCGATGAGATCATAGTGACGACACAAGTAACCATGATGGCATCTCGTGAGTTTCCAAGATAAATCGTACTTTATGTGCTCAAACACACAACTTTCGCCACTTTTCACACTTTGAAGCTCGATAACTTCGGAAATTGAACTCCAAATTTCGTCACCAACGAATCAAATTATTCAGTTCGATGAGATCTTAGTGACGACACAACTAACCATGGTGGCATCTCGATGTGTTTCCAAGGTAAATCGTACATTATGTGGTGAAATACTCAATTTTTGCCACTTTTCACACTTTGAAGCTCGATAACTTCGGAAATTGAACTCCAAATTTCGTCAACAACGAATCAAATTATTCAGTTCGATGAGATCATAATGACGACACAACTAACCATGATGGCATCTCGATGAGTTTCCAACATAAATCGTACTTTATGTGCTCAAACACACAACTTTAGCCACTTTTCACACTTTGAAGCTCGATAACTTCGGAAATTGAACTCCAAATTTCGTCAACAACGAATCAAATTATTCAGTTCGATGAGATCTTAGTGACGACACAACTAACCATGATGGCATCTCGATGAGTTTCCAAGGTAAATCGTACATTATGTGGTGAAATACTCAATTTTTGCCACTTTTCACACTTTGAAGCTCGATAACTTCGGAAATTGAACTTCAAATTTCGTCAACAACGAATCAAATTATTCAGTTCGATGAGATCTTAGTGACGACACAACTAACCATGGTGGCATCTCGATGAGTTTCCAAGGTAAATCGTACATTATGTGGTGAAATACTCAATTTTTGCCACTTTTCACACTTTGAAGCTCGATAACTTCGGAAATTGAACTCCAAATTTCGTCAACAACGAATCAAATTATTCAATTCGATGAGATCATAATGACGACACAAATAACCATGATGGCATCTCGATGAGTTTCCAAGATAAATCGTACTTTATGTGCTCAAACACACAACTTTCGCCACTTTTCACACTTTGAAGCTCGATAACTTCGGAAATTGAACTTCAAATTTCGTCAACAACGAATCAAATTATTCAGTTCGATGAGATCTTAGTGACGACACAACTAACCATGATGGCATCTCGATGAGTTTCCAAGGTAAATCGTACATTATGTGGTGAAATACTCAATTTTTGGCACTTTTCACACTTTGAAGCTCGATAACTTCGGAAATTGAACTCCAAATTTCGTCAACAACGAATCAAATTATTCAATTCGATGAGATCATAGTGACGACACAAGTAACCATGATGGCATCTCGTGAGTTTCCAAGGTAAATCGTACTTTATGTGCTCAAACACACAACTTTCGCCACTTTTCACACTTTGAAGCTCGATAACTTAGGAAATTGAACTCCAAATTTCGTCAACAACGAATCAAATTATTCAGTTCGATGAGATCATAGTGACGACACAAGTAACCATGATGGCATCTCGTGAGTTTCCAAGATAAATCGTACTTTATGTGCTCAAACACACAACTTTCGCCACTTTTCACACTTTGAAGCTCGATAACTTCGGAAATTGAACTCCAAATTTCGTCACCAACGAATCAAATTATTCAGTTCGATGAGATCTTAGTGACGACACAACTAACCATGGTGGCATCTCGATGTGTTTCCAAGGTAAATCGTACATTATGTGGTGAAATACTCAATTTTTGCCACCTTTCACACTTTGAAGCTCGATAACTTCGGAAATTGAACTCCAAATTTCGTCAACAACGAATCAAATTATTCAGTTCGATGAGATCATAATGACGACACAACTAACCATGATGGCATCTCGATGAGTTTCCAACATAAATCGTACTTTATGTGCTCAAACACACAACTTTAGCCACTTTTCACACTTTGAAGCTCGATAACTTCGGAAATTGAACTCCAAATTTCGTCAACAACGAATCAAATTATTCAGTTCGATGAGATCTTAGTGACGACACAACTAACCATGATGGCATCTCGATGAGTTTCCAAGGTAAATCGTACATTATGTGGTGAAATACTCAATTTTTGCCACTTTTCACACTTTGAAGCTCGATAACTTCGGAAATTGAACTTCAAATTTCGTCAACAACGAATCAAATTATTCAGTTCGATGAGATCTTAGTGACGACACAACTAACCATGATGGCATCTCGATGAGTTTCCAAGGTAAATCGTACATTATGTGGTGAAATACTCAATTTTTGCCACTTTTCACACTTTGAAGCTCGATAACTTCGGAAATTGAACTTCAAATTTCGTCAACAACGAATCAAATTATTCAGTTCGATGAGATCTTAGTGACGACACAACTAACCATGTTGGCATCTTGATGAGTTTCCAAGGTAAATCGTACATTATGTGGTGAAATACTCAATTTTTGCCACTTTTCACACTTTGAAGCTCGATAACTTCGGAAATTGAACTTCAAATTTCGTCAACAACGAATCAAATTATTCAGTTCGATGAGATCTTAGTGACGACACAACTAACCATGATGGCATCTCGATGAGTTTCCAAGGTAAATCGTACATTATGTGGTGAAATACTCAATTTTTGCCACTTTTCACACTTTGAAGCTCGATAACTTCGGAAATTGAACTTCAAATTTCGTCAACAACGAATCAAATTATTCAGTTCGATGAGATCTTAGTGACGACACAACTAACCATGATGGCATCTCGATGAGTTTCCAACATAAATCGTACTTTATGTGCTCAAACACACAACTTTTGCCACTTTTCACACTTTGAAGCTCGATAACTTCGGAAATTGAACTCCAAATTTCGTCAACAACGAATCAAATTATTCAGTTCGATGAGATCTTAGTGACGACACAACTAACCATGATGGCATCTCGATGAGTTTCCAAGGTAAATCGTACATTATGTGGTAAAATACTCAATTTTTGCCACTTTTCACACTTTAAAGCTCGATAACTTCGGAAATTGAACTCCAAATTTCGTCAACAACGAATCAAATTATTCAGTTCGATGAGATCATAATGACGACACAACTAACCATGATGGCATCTCGATGAGTTTCCAACATAAATCGTACTTTATGTGCTCAAACACACAACTTTAGCCACTTTTCACACTTTGAAGCTCGATAACTTCGGAAATTGAACTCCAAATTTCGTCAACAACGAATCAAATTATTCAGTTCGATGAGATCTTAGTGACGACACAACTAACCATGATGGCATCTCGATGAGTTTCCAAGGTAAATCGTACATTATGTGGTGAAATACTCAATTTTTGCCACTTTTCACACTTTGAAGCTCGATAACTTCGGAAATTGAACTCCAAATTTCGTCAACAACGAATCAAATTATTCAGTTCGATGAGATCTTAGTGACGACACAACTAACCATGATGGCATCTCGATGAGTTTCCAAGGTAAATCGTACATTATGTGGTGAAATACTCAATTTTTGCCACTTTTCACACTTTAAAGCTCGATAACTTCGGAAATTGAACTCCAAATTTCGTCAACAACGAATCAAATTATTCAGTTCGATGAGATCTTAGTGACGACACAACTAACCATGATGGCATCTCGATGAGTTTCCAAGGTAAATCGTACATTATGTGGTGAAATACTCAATTTTTGGCACTTTTCACACTTTGAAGCTCGATAACTTCGGAAATTGAACTCCAAATTTCGTCAACAACGAATCAAATTATTCAGTTCGATGAGATCATAATGACGACACAACTAACCATGATGGCATCTCGATGAGTTTCCAACATAAATCGTACTTTATGTGCTCAAACACACAACTTTAGCCACTTTTCACACTTTGAAGCTCGATAACTTCGGAAATTGAACTCCAAATTTCGTCAACAACGAATCAAATTATTCAGTTCGATGAGATCTTAGTGACGACACAACTAACCATGATGGCATCTCGATGAGTTTCCAAGGTAAATCGTACATTATGTGGTGAAATACTCAATTTTTGCCACTTTTCACACTTTAAAGCTCGATAACTTCGGAAATTGAACTCCAAATTTCGTCAACAACGAATCAAATTATTCAGTTCGATGAGATCATAATGACGACACAACTAACCATGATGGCATCTCGATGAGTTTCCAACATAAATCGTACTTTATGTGCTCAAACACACAACTTTAGCCACTTTTCACACTTTGAAGCTCGATAACTTCGGAAATTGAACTCCAAATTTCGTCAACAACGAATCAAATTATTCAGTTCGATGAGATCTTAGCGACGACACAACTAACCATGATGGCATCTCGATGAGTTTCCAAGGTAAATCGTACATTATGTGGTGAAATACTCAATTTTTGCCACTTTTCACACTTTGAAGCTCGATAACTTCGGAAATTGAACTCCAAATTTCGTCAACAACGAATCAAATTATTCAGTTCGATGAGATCATAATGACGACACAACTAACCATGATGGCATCTCGATGAGTTTCCAAGGTAAATCGTACATTATGTGGTGAAATACTCAATTTTTGCCACTTTTCACACTTTGAAGCTCGATAACTTCGGAAATTGAACTCCAAATTTCGTCAACAACGAATCAAATTATTCAGTTCGATGAGATCATAATGACGACACAACTAACCATGATGGCATCTCGATGAGTTTCCAACATAAATCGTACTTTATGTGCTCAAACACACAACTTTTGCCACTTTTCACACTTTGAAGCTCGATAACTTCGGAAATTGAACTCCAAATTTCGTCAACAACGAATCAAATTATTCAGTTCGATGAGATCTTAGTGACGACACAACTAACCATGATGGCATCTCCATGAGTTTCCAAGGTAAATCGTACATTATGTGGTAAAATACTCAATTTTTGCCACTTTTCACACTTTAAAGCTCGATAACTTCGGAAATTGAACTCCAAATTTCGTCAACAACGAATCAAATTATTCAATTCGATGAGATCATAATGACGACACAAATAACCATGATGGCATCTCGATGAGTTTCCAAGATAAATCGTACTTTATGTGCTCAAACACACAACTTTCGCCACTTTTCACACTTTGAAGCTCGATAAGTTCGGAAATTGAACTCCAAATTTCGTCAACAACGAATCAAATTATTCAGTTCGATGAGATCTTAGTGACGACACAACTAACCATGATGGCATCTCGATGAGTTTCCAACATAAATCGTACTTTATGTGCTCAAACACACAACTTTAGCCACTTTTCACACTTTGAAGCTCGATAACTTCGGAAATTGAACTCCAAATTTCGTCAACAACGAATCAAATTATTCAGTTCGATGAGATCTTAGTGACGACACAACTAACCATGATGGCATCTCGATGAGTTTCCAAGGTAAATCGTACATTATGTGGTGAAATACTCAATTTTTGGCACTTTTCACACTTTGAAGCTCGATAACTTCGGAAATTGAACTCCAAATTTCGTCAACAACGAATCAAATTTTTCAGTTCGATGAGATCATAATGACGACACAACTAACCATGATGGCATCTCGATGAGTTTCCAACATAAATCGTACTTTATGTGCTCAAACACACAACTTTAGCCACTTTTCACACTTTGAAGCTCGAAACTTCGGAAATTGAACTCCAAATTTCGTCAACAACGAATCAAATTATTCAGTTCGATGAGATCATAATGACGACACAACTAACCATGATGGCATCTCGATGAGTTTCCAACATAAATCGTACTTTATGTGCTCAAACACACAACTTTAGCCACTTTTCACACTTTGAAGCTCGATAACTTCGGAAATTGAACTCCAAATTTCGTCAACAACGAATCAAATTATTCAGTTCGATGAGATCTTAGTGACGACACAACTAACCATGATGGCATCTCGATGAGTTTCCAAGGTAAATCGTACATTATGTGGTGAAATACTCAATTTTTGCCACTTTTCACACTTTGAAGCTCGATAACTTCGGAAATTGAACTCCAAATTTCGTCAACAACGAATCAAATTATTCAATTCGATGAGATCATAATGACGACACAAATAACCATGATGGCATCTCGATGAGTTTCCAAGATAAATCGTACTTTATGTGCTCAAACACACAACTTTCGCCAATTTTCACACTTTGAAGCTCGAAACTTCGGAAATTGAACTCCAAATTTCGTCAACAACGAATCAAATTATTCAGTTCGATGAGATCATAATGACGACACAACTAACCATGATGGCATCTCGATGAGTTTCCAACATAAATCGTACTTTATGTGCTCAAACACACAACTTTAGCCACTTTTCACACTTTGAAGCTCGATAACTTCGGAAATTGAACTCCAAATTTCGTCAACAACGAATCAAATTATTCAGTTCGATGAGATCTTAGTGACGACACAACTAACCATGATGGCATCTCGATGAGTTTCCAAGGTAAATCGTACATTATGTGGTGAAATACTCAATTTTTGCCACTTTTCACACTTTGAAGCTCGATAACTTCGGAAATTGAACTCCAAATTTCGTCAACAACGAATCAAATTATTCAATTCGATGAGATCATAATGACGACACAAATAACCATGATGGCATCTCGATGAGTTTCCAAGATAAATCGTACTTTATGTGCTCAAACACACAACTTTCGCCACTTTTCACACTTTGAAGCTCGAAACTTCGGAAATTGAACTTCAAATTTCGTCAACAACGAATCAAATTATTCAGTTCGATGAGATCTTAGTGACGACACAACTAACCATGATGGCATCTCGATGAGTTTCCAAGGTAAATCGTACATTATGTGGTGAAATACTCAATTTTTGGCACTTTTCACACTTTGAAGCTCGATAACTTCGGAAATTGAACTCCAAATTTCGTCACCAACGAATCAAATTATTCAGTTCGATGAGATCTTAGTGACGACACAACTAACCATGGTGGCATCTCGATGTGTTTCCAAGGTAAATCGTACATTATGTGGTGAAATACTCAATTTTTGCCACTTTTCACACTTTGAAGCTCGATAACTTCGGAAATTGAACTCCAAATTTCGTCAACAACGAATCAAATTATTCAGTTCGATGAGATCTTAGTGACGACACAACTAACCATGATGGCATCTCGATGAGTTTCCAAGGTAAATCGTACATTATGTGGTGATATACTCAATTTTTGCCACTTTTCACACTTTGAAGCTCGATAACTTCGGAAATTGAACTCCAAATTTCGTCAACAACGAATCAAATTATTCAGTTCGATGAGATCATAATGACGACACAACTAACCATGATGGCATCTCGATGAGTTTCCAAGGTAAATCGTACATTATGTGGTGAAATACTCAATTTTTGCCACTTTTCACACTTTGAAGCTCGATAACTTCGGAAATTGAACTCCAAATTTCGTCAACAACGAATCAAATTATTCAGTTCGATGAGATCATAATGACGACACAACTAACCATGATGGCATCTCGATGAGTTTCCAACATAAATCGTACTTTATGTGCTCAAACACACAATTTTAGCCACTTTTCACACTTTGAAGCTCGATAACTTCGGAAATTGAACTCCAAATTTCGTCAACAACGAATCAAATTATTCAGTTCGATGAGATCATAATGACGACACAACTAACCATGATGGCATCTCGATGAGTTTCCAACATAAATCGTACTTTATGTGCTCAAACACACAACTTTTGCCACTTTTCACACTTTGAAGCTCGATAACTTCGGAAATTGAACTCCAAATTTCGTCAACAACGAATCAAATTATTCAGTTCGATGAGATCTTAGTGACGACACAACTAACCATGATGGCATCTCGATGAGTTTTCAAGGTAAATCGTACATTATGTGGTAAAATACTCAATTTTTGCCACTTTTCACACTTTAAAGCTCGATAACTTCGGAAATTGAACTCCAAATTTCGTCAACAACGAATCAAATTATTCAGTTCGATGAGATCATAATGACGACACAACTAACCATGATGGCATCTCGATGAGTTTCCAACATAAATCGTACTTTATGTGCTCAAACACACAACTTTAGCCACTTTTCACACTTTGAAGCTCGATAACTTCGGAAATTGAACTCCAAATTTCGTCAACAACGAATCAAATTATTCAGTTCGATGAGATCTTAGTGACGACACAACTAACCATGATGGCATCTCGATGAGTTTCCAAGGTAAATCGTACATTATGTGGTAAAATACTCAATTTTTGCCACTTTTCACACTTTAAAGCTCGATAACATCGGAAATTGAACTCCAAATTTCGTCAACAACGAATCAAATTATTCAGTTCGATGAGATCATAATGACGACACAACTAACCATGATGGCATCTCGATGAGTTTCCAACATAAATCGTACTTTATGTGCTCAAACACACAACTTTAGCCACTTTTCACACTTTGAAGCTCGATAACTTCGGAAATTGAACTCCAAATTTCGTCAACAACGAATCAAATTATTCAGTTCGATGAGATCATAATGACGACACAACTAACCATGATGGCATCTCGATGAGTTTCCAACATAAATCGTACTTTATGTGCTCAAACACACAACTTTTGCCACTTTTCACACTTTGAAGCTCGATAACTTCGGAAATTGAACTCCAAATTTCGTCAACAACGAATCAAATTATTCAGTTCGATGAGATCTTAGTGACGACACAACTAACCATGATGGCATCTCGATGAGTTTCCAAGGTAAATCGTACATTATGTGGTAAAATACTCAATTTTTGCCACTTTTCACACTTTAAAGCTCGATAACTTCGGAAATTGAACTCCAAATTTCGTCAACAACGAATCAAATTATTCAGTTCGATGAGATCATAATGACGACACAACTAACCATGATGGCATCTCGATGAGTTTCCAACATAAATCGTACTTTATGTGCTCAAACACACAACTTTAGCCACTTTTCACACTTTGAAGCTCGATAACTTCGGAAATTGAACTCCAAATTTCGTCAACAACGAATCAAATTATTCAGTTCGATGAGATCTTAGCGACGACACAACTAACCATGATGGCATCTCGATGAGTTTCCAAGGTAAATCGTACATTATGTGGTGAAATACTCAATTTTTGCCACTTTTCACACTTTGAAGCTCGATAACTTCGGAAATTGAACTCCAAATTTCGTCAACAACGAATCAAATTATTCAGTTCGATGAGATCATAATGACGACACAACTAACCATGATGGCATCTCGATGAGTTTCCAAGGTAAATCGTACTTTATGTGCTCAAACACACAATTTTTGCCACTTTTCACACTTTGAAGCTCGATAACTTCGGAAATTGAACTCCAAATTTCGTCAACAACGAATCAAATTATTCAGTTCGATGAGATCTTAGTGACGACACAACTAACCATGATGGCATCTCAATGAGTTTCCAAGGTAAATCGTACATTATGTGGTGAAATACTCAATTTTTGCTACTTTTCACACTTTGAAGCTCGATAACTTCGGAAATTGAACTCCAAATTTCGTCAACAACGAATCAAATTATTCAGTTCGATGAGATCATAATGACGACACAACTAACCATGATGGCATCTCGATGAGTTTCCAAGGTAAATCGTACATTATGTGGTGAAATACTCAATTTTTGCCACTTTTCACACTTTGAAGCTCGATAACTTCGGAAATTGAACTCCAAATTTCGTCAACAACGAATCAAATTATTCAGTTCGATGAGATCTTAGTGACGACACAACTAACCATGATGGCATCTCGATGAGTTTCCAAGGTAAATCGTACATTATGTGGTGAAATACTCAATTTTTGCCACTTTTCACACTTTAAAGCTCGATAACTTCGGAAATTGAACTCCAAATTTCGTCAACAACGAATCAAATTATTCAGTTCGATGAGATCATAATGACGACACAACTAACCATGATGGCATCTCGATGAGTTTCCAACATAAATCGTACTTTATGTGCTCAAACACACAACTTTAGCCACTTTTCACACTTTGAAGCTCGATAACTTCGGAAATTGAACTCCAAATTTCGTCAACAACGAATCAAATTATTCAGTTCGATGAGATCTTAGTGACGACACAACTAACCATGATGGCATCTCGATGAGTTTCCAAGGTAAATCGTACATTATGTGGTGAAATACTCAATTTTTGCCACTTTTCACAATTTGAAGCTCGATAACTTCGGAAATTGAACTCCAAATTTCGTCAACAACGAATCAAATTATTCAGTTCGATGAGATCATAATGACGACACAACTAACCATGATGGCATCTCGATGAGTTTCCAAGGTAAATCGTACATTATGTGGTGAAATACTCAATTTTTGCCACTTTTCACACTTTGAAGCTCGATAACTTCGGAAATTGAACTCCAAATTTCGTCAACAACGAATCAAATTATTCAGTTCGATGAGATCTTAGTGACGACACAACTAACCATGATGGCATCTCGTGAGTTTCCAAGACAAATCGTACTTTATGTGCTCAAACACACAACTTTAGCCACTTTTCACACTTTGAAGCTCGATAACTTCGGAAATTGAACTCCAAATTTCGTCAACAACGAATCAAATTATTCAATTCGATGAGATCTTAGTGACGACACAACTAACCATGATGGCATCTCGATGAGTTTCCAAGATAAATCGTACATTATGTGGTGAAATACTCAATTTTTGCCACTTTTCACACTTTGAAGCTCGATAACTTCGGAAATTGAACTCCAAATTTCGTCAACAACGAATCAAATTATTCAATTCGATGAGATCTTAGTGACGACACAACTAACCATGATGGCATCTCGATGAGTTTCCAAGGTAAATCGTACATTATGTGGTGAAATACTCAATTTTTGCCACTTTTCACACTTTGAAGCTCGATAACTTCGGAAATTGAACTCCAAATTTCGTCAACAACGAATCAAATTATTCAGTTGGACGAGATCTTAGTGACGACACAACTAACCATGATGGCATCTCGATGAGTTTCCAAGATAAATCGTACTTTATGTGCTCAAACATACAACTTTTGCCACTTTTCACACTTTGAAGCTCGATAACTTCGGAAATTGAACTCCAAATTTCGTCAACAACGAATCAAATTATTCAGTTGGACGAGATCTTAGTGACGACACAACTAACCATGATGGCATCTCGATGAGTTTCCAACATAAATCGTACTTTATGTGCTCAAACACACAACTTTAGCCACTTTTCACACTTTGAAGCTCGATAACTTCGGAAATTGAACTCCAAATTTCGTCAACAACGAATCAAATTATTCACTTGGACGAGATCTTAGTGACGACACAAGTAACCATGATGGCATCTCGATGAGTTTCCAAGGTAAATCGTACTTTATGTGCTCAAACACACAACTTTCGCCACTTTTCACACTTTGAAGCTCGAAACTTCGGAAATTGAACTCCAAATTTCGTCAACAACGAATCAAATTATTCAATTCGATGAGATCTTAGTGACGACACAACTAACCATGATGGCATTACGATGAGTTTCCAAGATAAATCGTACTTTATGTGCTCAAACACACAACTTTAGCCACTTTTCACACTTTGAAGCTCGATAACTTCGGAAATTGAACTCCAAATTTCGTCAACAACGAATCAAATTATTCAATTCGATGAGATCTTAGTGACGACACAACTAACCATGATGGCATCTCGATGAGTTTCCAAGGTAAATCGTACTTTATGTGCTCAAACACTCAACTTTCGCCACTTTTCACACTTTGAAGCTCGAAACTTCGGAAATTGAACTCCAAATTTCGTCAACAACGAATCAAATTATTCAATTCGATGAGATCTTAGTGACGACACAACTAACCATGATGGCATCTCGATGAGTTTCCAAGGTAAATCGTACATTATGTGGTGAAATACTCAATTTTTGCCACTTTTCACACTTTGAAGCTCGATAACTTCGGAAATTGAACTCCAAATTTCGTCAACAACGAATCAAATTATTCAGTTGGACGAGATCTTAGTAACGACACAACTAACCATGATGGCATCTCGATGAGTTTCCAAGATAAATCGTACTTTATGTGCTCAAACATACAACTTTTGCCACTTTTCACACTTTGAAGCTCGATAACTTCGGAAATTGAACTCCAAATTTCGTCAACAACGAATCAAATTATTCAGTTGGACGAGATCTTAGAGACGACACAACTAACCATGATGGCATCTCGATGAGTTTCCAAGATAAATCGTACTTTATGTGCTCAAACACACAACTTTAGCCACTTTTCACACTTTGAAGCTCGAAACTTCGGAAATTGAACTCCAAATTTCGTCAACAACGAATCAAATTATTCAATTCGATGAGATCTTAGTGACGACACAACTAACCATGATGGCATCTCGATGAGTTTCCAAGGTAAATCGTACTTTATGTGCTCAAACACACATCTTTTGCCACTTTTCACACTTTGAAGCTCGATAACTTCGGAAATTGAACTCCAAATTTCGTCAACAACGAATCAAATTATTCACTTGGACGAGATCTTAGTGACGACACAAGTAACCATGATGGCATCTCGATGAGTTTCCAAGGTAAATCGTACTTTATGTGCTCAAACACACAACTTTCGCCACTTTTCACACTTTGAAGCTCGAAACTTCGGAAATTGAACTCCAAATTTCGTCAACAACGAATCAAATTATTCAATTCGATGAGATCTTAGTGACGACACAACTAACCATGATGGCATTACGATGAGTTTCCAAGATAAATCGTACTTTATGTGCTCAAACACACAACTTTAGCCACTTTTCACACTTTGAAGCTCGATAACTTCGGAAATTGAACTCCAAATTTCGTCAACAACGAATCAAATTATTCAATTCGATGAGATCTTAGTGACGACACAACTAACCATGATGGCATCTCGATGAGTTTCCAAGGTAAATCGTACTTTATGTGCTCAAACACTCAACTTTCGCCACTTTTCACACTTTGAAGCTCGAAACTTCGGAAATTGAACTCCAAATTTCGTCAACAACGAATCAAATTATTCAATTCGATGAGATCTTAGTGACGACACAACTAACCATGATGGCATCTCGATGAGTTTCCAAGGTAAATCGTACATTATGTGGTGAAATACTCAATTTTTGCCACTTTTCACACTTTGAAGCTCGATAACTTCGGAAATTGAACTCCAAATTTCGTCAACAACGAATCAAATTATTCAGTTCGATGAGATCATAATGACGACACAAATAACCATGATGGCATCTCGATGAGTTTCCAAGATAAATCGTACTTTATGTGCTCAAACACACAACTTTTGCCACTTTTCACACTTTGAAGCTCGATAACTTCGGAAATTGAACTCCAAATTTCGTCAACAACGAATCAAATTATTCAGTTCGATGAGATCATAATGACGACACAACTAACCATGATGGCATCTCGATGAGTTTCCAAGGTAAATCGTACTTTATGTGCTCAAACACACAACTTTTGCCACTTTTCACACTTTGAAGCTCGATAACTTCGGAAATTGAACTCCAAATTTCGTCAACAACGAATCAAATTATTCAGTTCGATGAGATCATAATGACGACACAAATAACCATGATGGCATCTCGATGAGTTTCCAAGATAAATCGTACTTTATGTGCTCAAACACACAACTTTTGCCACTTTTCACACTTTGAAGCTCGATAACTTCGGAAATTGAACTCCAAATTTCGTCAACAACGAATCAAATTATTCAGTTCGATGAGATCATAATGACGACACAACTAACCATGATGGCATCTCGATGAGTTTCCAAGGTAAATCGTACTTTATGTGCTCAAACACACAACTTTTGCCACTTTTCACACTTTGAAGCTCGATAACTTCGGAAATTGAACTCCAAATTTCGTCAACAACGAATCAAATTATTCAGTTCGATGAGATCATAATGACGACACAAATAACCATGATGGCATCTCGATGAGTTCCCAAGATAAATCGTACTTTATGTGCTCAAACACACAACTTTTGCCACTTTTCACACTTTGAAGCTCGATAACTTCGGAAATTGAACTCCAAATTTCGTCAACAACGAATCAAATTATTCAGTTCGATGAGATCATAATGACGACACAAATAACCATGATGGCATCTCGATGAGTTTCCAAGATAAATCGTACTTTATGTGCTCAAACACACAACTTTTGCCACTTTTCACACTTTGAAGCTCGATAACTTCGGAAATTGAACTCCAAATTTCGTCAACAACGAATCAAATTATTCAGTTCGATGAGATCATAATGACGACACAACTAACCATGATGGCATCTCGATGAGTTTCCAAGGTAAATCGTACTTTATGTGCTCAAACACACAACTTTTGCCACTTTTCACACTTTGAAGCTCGATAACTTCGGAAATTGAACTCCAAATTTCGTCAACAACGAATCAAATTATTCAGTTCGATGAGATCATAATGACGACACAACTAACCATGATGGCATCTCGATGAGTTTCCAACATAAATCGTACTTTATGTGCTCAAACACACTACTTTTGCCACTTTTCACACTTTGAAGCTCGATAACTTCGGAAATTGAACTCCAAATTTCGTCAACAACGAATCAAATTATTCAGTTCGATGAGATCATAATGACGACACAAATAACCATGATGGCATCTCGATGAGTTTCCAACATAAATCGTACTTTATGTGCTCAAACACACAACTTTAGCCACTTTTCACACTTTGAAGCTCGATAACTTCGGAAATTGAACTCCAAATTTCGTCAACAACGAATCAAATTATTCAGTTCGATGAGATCTTAGTGACGACACAACTAACCATGGTGGCATCTCGATGAGTTTCCAAGGCAAATCGTACATTATGTGGTGAAATACTCAATTTTTGCCACTTTTCACACTTTGAAGCTCGATAACTTCGGAAATTGAACTCCAAATTTCGTCAACAACGAATCAAATTATTCAATTCGATGAGATCATAGTGACGACACAAGTAACCATGATGGCATCTCGTGAGTTTCCAAGGTAAATCGTACTTTATGTGCTCAAACACACAACTTTCGCCACTTTTCACACTTTGAAGCTCGATAACTTCGGAAATTGAACTCCAAATTTCGTCAACAACGAATCAAATTATTCAGTTCGATGAGATCTTAGTGACGACACAACTAACCATGATGGCATCTCGATGAGTTTCCAAGGTAAATCGTACATTATGTGGTGAAATACTCAATTTTTGCCACTTTTCACACTTTGAAGCTCGATAACTTCGGAAATTGAACTCCAAATTTCCTCAACAACGAATCAAATTATTCAGTTGGACGAGATCTTAGTGACGACACAAGTAACCATGATGGCATCTCGTGAGTTTCCAAGATAAATCGTACTTTATGTGCTCAAACACACAACTTTCGCCACTTTTCACACTTTGAAGCTTGAAACTTCGGAAATTGAACTCCAAATTTCGTCAACAACGAATCAAATTAAACAATTCGATGAGATCGTAGTGACGACACAACTAACCATGATGGCATCTCGATGAGTTTCCAAGATAAATCGTACTTTATGTGCTCAAACACACAACTTTCGCCACTTTTCACACTTTGAAGCTCGATAACTTCGGAAATTGAACTCCAAATTTCGTCAACAACGAATCAAATTATTCAGTTCGATGAGATCATAATGACGACACAACTAACCATGATGGCATCTCGATGAGTTTCCAACATAAATCGTATTTTATGTGCTCAAACACACAACTTTAGCCACTTTTCACACTTTGAAGCTCGATAACTTCGGAAATTGAACTCCAAATTTCGTCAACAACGAATCAAATTATTCACTTGGACGAGATCTTAGTGACGACACAAGTAACCATGATGGCATCTCGATGAGTTTCCAAGGTAAATCGTACTTTATGTGCTCAAACACACAACTTTCGCCACTTTTCACACTTTGAAGCTCGAAACTTCGGAAATTGAACTCCAAATTTCGTCAACAACGAATCAAATTATTCAATTCGATGAGATCTTAGTGACGACACAACTAACCATGATGGCATCTCGATGAGTTTCCAAGGTAAATCGTACTTTATGTGCTCAAACACTCAACTTTCGCCACTTTTCACACTTTGAAGCTCGAAACTTCGGAAATTGAACTCCAAATTTCGTCAACAACGAATCAAATTATTCAATTCGATGAGATCTTAGTGACGACACAACTAACCATGATGGCATCTCGATGAGTTTCCAAGGTAAATCGTACATTATGTGGTGAAATACTCAATTTTTGCCACTTTTCACACTTTGAAGCTCGATAACTTCGGAAATTGAACTCCAAATTTCGTCAACAACGAATCAAATTATTCAGTTGGACGAGATCTTAGTAACGACACAACTAACCATGATGGCATCTCGATGAGTTTCCAAGATAAATCGTACTTTATGTGCTCAAACATACAACTTTTGCCACTTTTCACACTTTGAAGCTCGATAACTTCGGAAATTGAACTCCAAATTTCGTCAACAACGAATCAAATTATTCAGTTGGACGAGATCTTAGAGACGACACAACTAACCATGATGGCATCTCGATGAGTTTCCAAGATAAATCGTACTTTATGTGCTCAAACACACAACTTTAGCCACTTTTCACACTTTGAAGCTCGAAACTTCGGAAATTGAACTCCAAATTTCGTCAACAACGAATCAAATTATTCAATTCGATGAGATCTTAGTGACGACACAACTAACCATGATGGCATCTCGATGAGTTTCCAAGGTAAATCGTACTTTATGTGCTCAAACACACATCTTTTGCCACTTTTCACACTTTGAAGCTCGATAACTTCGGAAATTGAACTCCAAATTTCGTCAACAACGAATCAAATTATTCACTTGGACGAGATCTTAGTGACGACACAAGTAACCATGATGGCATCTCGATGAGTTTCCAAGGTAAATCGTACTTTATGTGCTCAAACACACAACTTTCGCCACTTTTCACACTTTGAAGCTCGAAACTTCGGAAATTGAACTCCAAATTTCGTCAACAACGAATCAAATTATTCAATTCGATGAGATCTTAGTGACGACACAACTAACCATGATGGCATTACGATGAGTTTCCAAGATAAATCGTACTTTATGTGCTCAAACACACAACTTTAGCCACTTTTCACACTTTGAAGCTCGATAACTTCGGAAATTGAACTCCAAATTTCGTCAACAACGAATCAAATTATTCAATTCGATGAGATCTTAGTGACGACACAACTAACCATGATGGCATCTCGATGAGTTTCCAAGGTAAATCGTACTTTATGTGCTCAAACACTCAACTTTCGCCACTTTTCACACTTTGAAGCTCGAAACTTCGGAAATTGAACTCCAAATTTCGTCAACAACGAATCAAATTATTCAATTCGATGAGATCTTAGTGACGACACAACTAACCATGATGGCATCTCGATGAGTTTCCAAGGTAAATCGTACATTATGTGGTGAAATACTCAATTTTTGCCACTTTTCACACTTTGAAGCTCGATAACTTCGGAAATTGAACTCCAAATTTCGTCAACAACGAATCAAATTATTCAGTTGGACGAGATCTTAGTGACGACACAACTAACCATGATGGCATCTCGATGAGTTTCCAAGATAAATCGTACTTTATGTGCTCAAACATACAACTTTTGCCACTTTTCACACTTTGAAGCTCGATAACTTCGGAAATTGAACTCCAAATTTCGTCAACAACGAATCAAATTATTCAGTTGGACGAGATCTTAGAGACGACACAACTAACCATGATGGCATCTCGATGAGTTTCCAAGATAAATCGTACTTTATGTGCTCAAACACACAACTTTAGCCACTTTTCACACTTTGAAGCTCGAAACTTCGGAAATTGAACTCCAAATTTCGTCAACAACGAATCAAATTATTCAATTCGATGAGATCTTAGTGACGACACAACTAACCATGATGGCATCTCGATGAGTTTCCAAGGTAAATCGTACTTTATGTGCTCAAACACACATCTTTTGCCACTTTTCACACTTTGAAGCTCGATAACTTCGGAAATTGAACTCCAAATTTCGTCAACAACGAATCAAATTATTCAGTTCGATGAGATCTTAGTGACGATACAACTAACCATGATGGCATCTCGATGAGTTTCCAACATAAATCGTACTTTATGTGCTCAAACACACAACTTTAGCCACTTTTCACACTTTGAAGCTCGATAACTTCGGAAATTGAACTCCAAATTTCGTCAACAACGAATCAAATTATTCACTTGGACGAGATCTTAGTGACGACACAAGTAACCATGATGGCATCTCGATGAGTTTCCAAGGTAAATCGTACTTTATGTGCTCAAACACACAACTTTAGCCACTTTTCACACTTTGAAGCTCGATAACTTCGGAAATTGAACTCCAAATTTCGTCAACAACGAATCAAATTATTCAATTCGATGAGATCTTAGTGACGACACAACTAACCATGATGGCATTACGATGAGTTTCCAAGATAAATCGTACTTTATGTGCTCAAACACACAACTTTAGCCACTTTTCACACTTTGAAGCTCGATAACTTCGGAAATTGAACTCCAAATTTCGTCAACAACGAATCAAATTATTCAATTCGATGAGATCTTAGTGACGACACAACTAACCATGATGGCATCTCGATGAGTTTCCAAGGTAAATCGTACTTTATGTGCTCAAACACTCAACTTTCGCCACTTTTCACACTTTGAAGCTCGAAACTTCGGAAATTGAACTCCAAATTTCGTCAACAACGAATCAAATTATTCAATTCGATGAGATCTTAGTGACGACACAACTAACCATGATGGCATCTCGATGAGTTTCCAAGGTAAATCGTACATTATGTGGTGAAATACTCAATTTTTGCCACTTTTCACACTTTGAAGCTCGATAACTTCGGAAATTGAACTCCAAATTTCGTCAACAACGAATCAAATTATTCAGTTGGACGAGATCTTAGTGACGACACAACTAACCATGATGGCATCTCGATGAGTTTCCAAGATAAATCGTACTTTATGTGCTCAAACATACAACTTTTGCCACTTTTCACACTTTGAAGCTCGATAACTTCGGAAATTGAACTCCAAATTTCGTCAACAACGAATCAAATTATTCAGTTGGACGAGATCTTAGAGACGACACAACTAACCATGATGGCATCTCGATGAGTTTCCAAGATAAATCGTACTTTATGTGCTCAAACACACAACTTTAGCCACTTTTCACACTTTGAAGCTCGAAACTTCGGAAATTGAACTCCAAATTTCGTCAACAACGAATCAAATTATTCAATTCGATGAGATCTTAGTGACGACACAACTAACCATGATGGCATCTCGATGAGTTTCCAAGGTAAATCGTACTTTATGTGCTCAAACACACATCTTTTGCCACTTTTCACACTTTGAAGCTCGATAACTTCGGAAATTGAACTCCAAATTTCGTCAACAACGAATCAAATTATTCAGTTCGATGAGATCTTAGTGACGATACAACTAACCATGATGGCATCTCGATGAGTTTCCAACATAAATCGTACTTTATGTGCTCAAACACACAACTTTAGCCACTTTTCACACTTTGAAGCTCGATAACTTCGGAAATTGAACTCCAAATTTCGTCAACAACGAATCAAATTATTCACTTGGACGAGATCTTAGTGACGACACAAGTAACCATGATGGCATCTCGATGAGTTTCCAAGGTAAATCGTACTTTATGTGCTCAAACACACAACTTTCGCCACTTTTCACACTTTGAAGCTCGAAACTTCGGAAATTGAACTCCAAATTTCGTCAACAACGAATCAAATTATTCAATTCGATGAGATCTTAGTGACGACACAACTAACCATGGTGGCATCTCGATGTGTTTCCAAGGTAAATCGTACATTATGTGGTGAAATACTCAATTTTTGCCACTTTTCACACTTTGAAGCTCGATAACTTCGGAAATTGAACTCCAAATTTCGTCAACAACGAATCAAATTATTCAGTTCGATGAGATCATAATGACGACACAACTAACCATGATGGCATCTCGATGAGTTTCCAACATAAATCGTACTTTATGTGCTCAAACACACAACTTTAGCCACTTTTCACACTTTGAAGCTCGATAACTTCGGAAATTGAACTCCAAATTTCGTCAACAACGAATCAAATTATTCAGTTCGATGAGATCATAATGACGACACAAATAACCATGATGGCATCTCGATGAGTTTCCAAGATAAATCGTACTTTATGTGCTCAAACACACAACTTTTGCCACTTTTCACACTTTGAAGCTCGATAACTTCGGAAATTGAACTCCAAATTTCGTCAACAACGAATCAAATTATTCAGTTCGATGAGATCATAATGACGACACAACTAACCATGATGGCATCTCGATGAGTTTCCAAGGTAAATCGTACTTTATGTGCTCAAACACACAACTTTTGCCACTTTTCACACTTTGAAGCTCGATAACTTCGGAAATTGAACTCCAAATTTCGTCAACAACGAATCAAATTATTCAGTTCGATGAGATCATAATGACGACACAAATAACCATGATGGCATCTCGATGAGTTTCCAAGATAAATCGTACTTTATGTGCTCAAACACACAACTTTTGCCACTTTTCACACTTTGAAGCTCGATAACTTCGGAAATTGAACTCCAAATTTCGTCAACAACGAATCAAATTATTCAGTTCGATGAGATCATAATGACGACACAACTAACCATGATGGCATCTCGATGAGTTTCCAAGGTAAATCGTACTTTATGTGCTCAAACACACAACTTTTGCCACTTTTCACACTTTGAAGCTCGATAACTTCGGAAATTGAACTCCAAATTTCGTCAACAACGAATCAAATTATTCAGTTCGATGAGATCATAATGACGACACAAATAACCATGATGGCATCTCGATGAGTTCCCAAGATAAATCGTACTTTATGTGCTCAAACACACAACTTTTGCCACTTTTCACACTTTGAAGCTCGATAACTTCGGAAATTGAACTCCAAATTTCGTCAACAACGAATCAAATTATTCAGTTCGATGAGATCATAATGACGACACAAATAACCATGATGGCATCTCGATGAGTTTCCAAGATAAATCGTACTTTATGTGCTCAAACACACAACTTTTGCCACTTTTCACACTTTGAAGCTCGATAACTTCGGAAATTGAACTCCAAATTTCGTCAACAACGAATCAAATTATTCAGTTCGATGAGATCATAATGACGACACAACTAACCATGATGGCATCTCGATGAGTTTCCAAGGTAAATCGTACTTTATGTGCTCAAACACACAACTTTTGCCACTTTTCACACTTTGAAGCTCGATAACTTCGGAAATTGAACTCCAAATTTCGTCAACAACGAATCAAATTATTCAGTTCGATGAGATCATAATGACGACACAAATAACCATGATGGCATCTCGATGAGTTTCCAACATAAATCGTACTTTATGTGCTCAAACACACAACTTTAGCCACTTTTCACACTTTGAAGCTCGATAACTTCGGAAATTGAACTCCAAATTTCGTCAACAACGAATCAAATTATTCAGTTCGATGAGATCTTAGTGACGACACAACTAACCATGGTGGCATCTCGATGAGTTTCCAAGGCAAATCGTACATTATGTGGTGAAATACTCAATTTTTGCCACTTTTCACACTTTGAAGCTCGATAACTTCGGAAATTGAACTCCAAATTTCGTCAACAACGAATCAAATTATTCAATTCGATGAGATCATAGTGACGACACAAGTAACCATGATGGCATCTCGTGAGTTTCCAAGGTAAATCGTACTTTATGTGCTCAAACACACAACTTTCGCCACTTTTCACACTTTGAAGCTCGATAACTTCGGAAATTGAACTCCAAATTTCGTCAACAACGAATCAAATTATTCAGTTCGATGAGATCTTAGTGACGACACAACTAACCATGATGGCATCTCGATGAGTTTCCAAGGTAAATCGTACATTATGTGGTGAAATACTCAATTTTTGCCACTTTTCACACTTTGAAGCTCGATAACTTCGGAAATTGAACTCCAAATTTCCTCAACAACGAATCAAATTATTCAGTTGGACGAGATCTTAGTGACGACACAAGTAACCATGATGGCATCTCGTGAGTTTCCAAGATAAATCGTACTTTATGTGCTCAAACACACAACTTTCGCCACTTTTCACACTTTGAAGCTTGAAACTTCGGAAATTGAACTCCAAATTTCGTCAACAACGAATCAAATTAAACAATTCGATGAGATCGTAGTGACGACACAACTAACCATGATGGCATCTCGATGAGTTTCCAAGATAAATCGTACTTTATGTGCTCAAACACACAACTTTCGCCACTTTTCACACTTTGAAGCTCGATAACTTCGGAAATTGAACTCCAAATTTCGTCAACAACGAATCAAATTATTCAGTTCGATGAGATCTTAGTGACGACACAACTAACCATGATGGCATCTCGATGAGTTTCCAAGGTAAATCGTACATTATGTGGTGAAATACTCAATTTTTGCCACTTTTCACACTTTGAAGCTCGATAACTTCGGAAATTGAACTCCAAATTTCGTCAACAACGAATCAAATTATTCAATTCGATGAGATCATAGTGACGACACAAGTAACCATGATGGCATCTCGTGAGTTTCCAAGGTAAATCGTACTTTATGTGCTCAAACACACAACTTTCGCCACTTTTCACACTTTGAAGCTCGATAACTTCGGAAATTGAACTCCAAATTTCGTCAACAACGAATCAAATTATTCAATTCGATGAGATCATAGTGACGACACAAGTAACCATGATGGCATCTCGTGAGTTTCCAAGGTAAATCGTACTTTATGTGCTCAAACACACAACTTTCGCCACTTTTCACACTTTGAAGCTCGATAACTTCGGAAATTGAACTCCAAATTTCGTCAACAACGAATCAAATTATTCAGTTCGATGAGATCATAATGACGACACAAATAACCATGATGGCTTCTCGATGAGTTTCCAAGGTAAATCGTACTTTATGTGCTCAAACACACAACTTTCGCCACTTTTCACACTTTGAAGCTCGATAATTTCGGAAATTGAACTCCAAATTTCGTCAACAACGAATCAAATTATTCAGTTCGATGAGATCATAATGACGACACAAATAACCATGATGGCATCTCGTGAGTTTCCAAGGTAAATCGTACTTTATGTGCTCAAACACACAACTTTCGCCACTTTTCACACTTTGAAGCTCGATAACTTCGGAAATTGAACTCCAAATTTCGTCAACAACGAATCAAATTATTCAGTTCGATGAGATCATAATGACGACACAACTAACCATGATGGCATCTCGTGAGTTTCCAAGATAAATCGTACTTTATGTGCTCAAACACACAACTTTCGCCACTTTTCACACTTTGAAGCTCGATAACTTCGGAAATTGAACTCCAAATTTCGTCAACAACGAATCAAATTATTCAGTTCGATGAGATCGTAGTGACGACACAACTAACCATGATGGCATCTCGACGAGTTTCCAAGATAAATCGTACTTTATGTGCTCAAACACACAACTTTAGCCACTTTTCACACTTTGAAGCTCGTTAACTTCGGAAATTGAACTCCAAATTTCGTCAACAACGAATCAAATTATTCAGTTCGATGAGATCTTAGTGACGACACAACTAACCATGGTGGCATCTCGATGAGTTTCCAAGGTAAATCGTACATTATGTGGTGAAATACTCAATTCTTGCCACTTTTCACACTTTGAAGCTCGATAACTTCGGAAATTGAACTCCAAATTTCCTCAACAACGAATCAAATTATTCAGTTCGATGAGATCATAATGACGACACAACTAACCATGATGGCATCTCGATGAGTTTCCAACATAAATCGTACTTTATGTGCTCAAACACACAACTTTAGCCACTTTTCACACTTTGAAGCTCGATAACTTCGGAAATTGAACTCCAAATTTCGTCAACAACGAATCAAATTATTCAGTTCGATGAGATCTTAGTGACGACACAATTAACCATGATGGCATCTCGATGAGTTTCCAAGGTAAATCGTACATTATTTGGTGAAATACTCAATTTTTGCCACTTTTCACACTTTGAAGCTCGATAACTTCGGAAATTGAACTTCAAATTTCGTCAACAACGAATCAAATTATTCAATTCGATGAGATCATAATGACGACACAAATAACCATGATGGCATCTCGATGAGTTTCCAAGGTAAATCGTACATTATGTGGTGAAATACTCAATTTTTGCCACTTTTCACACTTTGAAGCTCGATAACTTCGGAAATTGAACTCCAAATTTCGTCAACAACGAATCAAATTATTCAATTCGATGAGATCATAATGACGACACAAATAACCATGATGGCATCTCGATGAGTTTCCAAGATAAATCGTACTTTATGTGCTCAAACACACAACTTTCGCCACTTTTCACACTTTGAAGCTCGATAACTTCGGAAATTGAACTTCAAATTTCGTCAACAACGAATCAAATTATTCAGTTCGATGAGATCATAATGACGACACAACTAACCATGATGGCATCTCGATGAGTTTCCAAGGTAAATCGTACATTATGTGGTGAAATACTCAATTTTTGCCACTTTTCACACTTTGAAGCTCGATAACTTCGGAAATTAAACTCCAAATTTCGTCAACAACGAATCAAATTATTCAGTTCGATGAGATCATAATGACGACACAACTAACCATGATGGCATCTCGATGAGTTTCCAAGGTAAATCGTACATTATGTGGTGAAATACTCAATTTTTGCCACTTTTCACACTTTGAAGCTCGATAACTTCGGAAATTGAACTCCAAATTTCGTCAACAACGAATCAAATTATTCAATTCGATGAGATCATAATGACGACACAAATAACCATGATGGCATCTCGATGAGTTTCCAAGATAAATCGTACTTTATGTGCTCAAACACACAACTTTCGCCACTTTTCACACTTTGAAGCTCGATAACTTCGGAAATTGAACTTCAAATTTCGTCAACAACGAATCAAATTATTCAGTTCGATGAGATCTTAGTGACGACACAACTAACCATGATGGCATCTCGATGAGTTTCCAAGGTAAATCGTACATTATGTGGTGAAATACTCAATTTTTGGCACTTTTCACACTTTGAAGCTCGATAACTTCGGAAATTGAACTCCAAATTTCGTCAACAACGAATCAAATTTTTCAGTTCGATGAGATCTTAGTGACGACACAACTAACCATGATGGCATCTCGATGAGTTTCCAAGGTAAATCGTACATTATGTGGTGAAATACTCAATTTTTGCCACTTTTCACACTTTGAAGCTCGATAACTTCGGAAATTGAACTCCAAATTTCGTCAACAACGAATCAAATTATTCAGTTCGATGAGATCATAATGACGACACAACTAACCATGATGGCATCTCGTGAGTTTCCAAGGTAAATCGTACTTTATGTGCTCAAACACACAACTTTCGCCACTTTTCACACTTTGAAGCTCGATAACTTCGGAAATTGAACTCCAAATTTCGTCAACAACGAATCAAATTATTCAGTTCGATGAGATCATAATGACGACACAAATAACCATGATGGCATCTCGATGAGTTTCCAAGATAAATCGTACTTTATGTGCTCAAACACACAACTTTCGCCACTTTTCACACTTTGAAGCTCGATAACTTCGGAAATTGAACTTCAAATTTCGTCAACAACGAATCAAATTATTCAGTTCGATGAGATCTTAGTGACGACACAACTAACCATGATGGCATCTCGATGAGTTTCCAAGGTAAATCGTACATTATGTGGTGAAATACTCAATTTTTGCCACTTTTCACACTTCGAAGCTCGATAACTTCGGAAATTGAACTCCAAATTTCGTCAACAACGAATCAAATTATTCAATTCGATGAGATCATAGTGACGACACAAGTAACCATGATGGCATCTCGTGAGTTTCCAAGGTAAATCGTACTTTATGTGCTCAAACACACAACTTTCGCCACTTTTCACACTTTGAAGCTCGATAACTTCGGAAATTGAACTCCAAATTTCGTCAACAACGAATCAAATTATTCAATACGATGAGATCATAGTGACGACACAAGTAACCATGATGGCATCTCGTGAGTTTCCAAGATAAATCGTACTTTATGTGCTCAAACACACAACTTTCGCCACTTTTCACACTTTGAAGCTCGATAACTTCGGAAATTGAACTCCAAATTTCGTCACCAACGAATCAAATTATTCAGTTCGATGAGATCTTAGTGACGACACAACTAACCATGGTGGCATCTCGATGTGTTTCCAAGGTAAATCGTACATTATGTGGTGAAATACTCAATTTTTGCCACTTTTCACACTTTGAAGCTCGATAACTTCGGAAATTGAACTCCAAATTTCGTCAACAACGAATCAAATTATTCAGTTCGATGAGATCATAATGACGACACAACTAACCATGATGGCATCTCGATGAGTTTCCAACATAAATCGTACTTTATGTGCTCAAACACACAACTTTAGCCACTTTTCACACTTTGAAGCTCGATAACTTCGGAAATTGAACTCCAAATTTCGTCAACAACGAATCAAATTATTCAGTTCGATGAGATCTTAGTGACGACACAACTAACCATGATGGCATCTCGATGAGTTTCCAAGGTAAATCGTACATTATGTGGTGAAATACTCAATTTTTGCCACTTTTCACACTTTGAAGCTCGATAACTTCGGAAATTGAACTTCAAATTTCGTCAACAACGAATCAAATTATTCAGTTCGATGAGATCTTAGTGACGACACAACTAACCATGATGGCATCTCGATGAGTTTCCAAGGTAAATCGTACATTATGTGGTGAAATACTCAATTTTTGCCACTTTTCACACTTTGAAGCTCGATAACTTCGGAAATTGAACTTCAAATTTCGTCAACAACGAATCAAATTATTCAGTTCGATGAGATCTTAGTGACGACACAACTAACCATGATGGCATCTTGATGAGTTTCCAAGGTAAATCGTACATTATGTGGTGAAATACTCAATTTTTGCCACTTTTCACACTTTGAAGCTCGATAACTTCGGAAATTGAACTTCAAATTTCGTCAACAACGAATCAAATTATTCAGTTCGATGAGATCTTAGTGACGACACAACTAACCATGATGGCATCTCGATGAGTTTCCAACATAAATCGTACTTTATGTGCTCAAACACACAACTTTAGCCACTTTTCACACTTTGAAGCTCGATAACTTCGGAAATTGAACTCCAAATTTCGTCAACAACGAATCAAATTATTCAGTTCGATGAGATCTTAGTGACGACACAACTAACCATGATGGCATCTCGATGAGTTTCCAAGGTAAATCGTACATTATGTGGTGAAATACTCAATTTTTGCCACTTTTCACACTTTGAAGCTCGATAACTTCGGAAATTGAACTTCAAATTTCGTCAACAACGAATCAAATTATTCAGTTCGATGAGATCTTAGTGACGACACAACTAACCATGATGGCATCTCGATGAGTTTCCAAGGTAAATCGTACATTATGTGGTGAAATACTCAATTTTTGCCACTTTTCACACTTTGAAGCTCGATAACTTCGGAAATTGAACTTCAAATTTCGTCAACAACGAATCAAATTATTCAGTTCGATGAGATCTTAGTGACGACACAACTAACCATGATGGCATCTTGATGAGTTTCCAAGGTAAATCGTACATTATGTGGTGAAATACTCAATTTTTGCCACTTTTCACACTTTGAAGCTCGATAACTTCGGAAATTGAACTTCAAATTTCGTCAACAACGAATCAAATTATTCAGTTCGATGAGATCTTAGTGACGACACAACTAACCATGATGGTATCTCGATGAGTTTCCAAGGTAAATCGTACATTATGTGGTGAAATACTCAATTTTTGCCACTTTTCACACTTTGAAGCTCGATAACTTCGGAAATTGAACTTCAAATTTCGTCAACAACGAATCAAATTATTCAGTTCGATGAGATCTTAGTGACGACACAACTAACCATGATGGCATCTCGATGAGTTTCCAAGGTAAATCGTACATTATGTGGTGAAATACTCAATTTTTGCCACTTTTCACACTTTGAAGCTCGATAACTTCGGAAATTGAACTTCAAATTTCGTCAACAACGAATCAAATTATTCAGTTCGATGAGATCTTAGTGACGACACAACTAACCATGATGGCATCTCGATGAGTTTCCAAGGTAAATCGTACATTATATGGTGAAATACTCAATTTTTGCCACTTTTCACACTTTGAAGCTCGATAACTTCGGAAATTGAACTCCAAATTTCGTCAACAACGAATCAAATTATTCAGTTCGATGAGATCATAATGACGACACAACTAACCATGATGGCATCTCGATGAGTTTCCAACATAAATCGTACTTTATGTGCTCAAACACACAACTTTAGCCACTTTTCACACTTTGAAGCTCGATAACTTCGGAAATTGAACTCCAAATTTCGTCAACAACGAATCAAATTATTCAGTTCGATGAGATCTTAGTGACGACACAACTAACCATGATGGCATCTCGATGAGTTTCCAAGGTAAATCGTACATTATATGGTGAAATACTCAATTTTTGCCACTTTTCACACTTTGAAGCTCGATAACTTCGGAAATTGAACTCCAAATTTCGTCAACAACGAATCAAATTATTCAATTCGATGAGATCATAATGACGACACAAATAACCATGATGGCATCTCGATGAGTTTCCAAGATAAATCGTACTTTATGTGCTCAAACACACAACTTTCGCCACTTTTCACACTTTGAAGCTCGAAACTTCGGAAATTGAACTCCAAATTTCGTCAACAACGAATCAAATTATTCAGTTCGATGAGATCATAATGACGACACAAATAACCATGATGGCATCTCGATGAGTTTCCAAGATAAATCGTACTTTATGTGCTCAAACACACAACTTTAGCCACTTTTCACACTTTGAAGCTCGATAACTTCGGAAATTGAACTCCAAATTTCGTCAACAACGAATCAAATTATTCAGTTCGATGAGATCTTAGTGACGACACAACTAACCATGATGGCATCTCGATGAGTTTCCAAGGTAAATCGTACATTATGTGGTGAAATACTCAATTTTTGCCACTTTTCACACTTTGAAGCTCGATAACTTCGGAAATTGAACTCCAAATTTCGTCAACAACGAATCAAATTATTCAATTCGATGAGATCATAATGACGACACAAATAACCATGATGGCATCTCGATGAGTTTCCAAGATAAATCGTACTTTATGTGCTCAAACACACAACTTTCGCCACTTTTCACACTTTGAAGCTCGATAACTTCGGAAATTGAACTTCAAATTTCGTCAACAACGAATCAAATTATTCAGTTCGATGAGATCTTAGTGACGACACAACTAACCATGATGGCATCTCGATGAGTTTCCAAGGTAAATCGTACATTATGTGGTGAAATACTCAATTTTTGGCACTTTTCACACTTTGAAGCTCGATAACTTCGGAAATTGAACTCCAAATTTCGTCAACAACGAATCAAATTATTCAGTTCGATGAGATCATAATGACGACACAACTAACCATGATGGCATCTCGATGAGTTTCCAACATAAATCGTACTTTATGTGCTCAAACACACAACTTTAGCCACTTTTCACACTTTGAAGCTCGATAACTTCGGAAATTGAACTCCAAATTTCGTCAACAACGAATCAAATTATTCAGTTCGATGAGATCTTAGTGACGACACAACTAACCATGATGGCATCTCGATGAGTTTCCAAGGTAAATCGTACATTATGTGGTGAAATACTCAATTTTTGCCACTTTTCACACTTTGAAGCTCGATAACTTCGGAAATTGAACTTCAAATTTCGTCAACAACGAATCAAATTATTCAGTTCGATGAGATCTTAGTGACGACACAACTAACCATGATGGCATCTCGATGAGTTTCCAAGGTAAATCGTACATTATGTGGTGAAATACTCAATTTTTGCCACTTTTCACACTTTGAAGCTCGATAACTTCGGAAATTGAACTTCAAATTTCGTCAACAACGAATCAAATTATTCAGTTCGATGAGATCTTAGTGACGACACAACTAACCATGATGGCATCTCGATGAGTTTCCAAGGTAAATCGTACATTATGTGGTGAAATACTCAATTTTTGCCACTTTTCACACTTTGAAGCTCGATAACTTCGGAAATTGAACTTCAAATTTCGTCAACAACGAATCAAATTATTCAGTTCGATGAGATCTTAGTGACGACACAACTAACCATGATGGCATCTCGATGAGTTTCCAAGGTAAATCGTACATTATGTGGTGAAATACTCAATTTTTGCCACTTTTCACACTTTGAAGCTCGATAACTTCGGAAATTGAACTCCAAATTTCGTCAACAACGAATCAAATTATTCAGTTCGATGAGATCATAATGACGACACAACTAACCATGATGGCATCTCGTGAGTTTCCAAGGTAAATCGTACTTTATGTGCTCAAACACACAACTTTCGCCACTTTTCACACTTTGAAGCTCGATAACTTCGGAAATTGAACTCCAAATTTCGTCAACAACGAATCAAATTATTCAGTTCGATGAGATCATAATGACGACACAAATAACCATGATGGCATCTCGATGAGTTTCCAAGATAAATCGTACTTTATGTGCTCAAACACACAACTTTCGCCACTTTTCACACTTTGAAGCTCGATAACTTCGGAAATTGAACTTCAAATTTCGTCAACAACGAATCAAATTATTCAGTTCGATGAGATCTTAGTGACGACACAACTAACCATGATGGCATCTCGATGAGTTTCCAAGGTAAATCGTACATTATGTGGTGAAATACTCAATTTTTGGCACTTTTCACACTTTGAAGCTCGATAACTTCGGAAATTGAACTCCAAATTTCGTCAACAACGAATCAAATTTTTCAGTTCGATGAGATCTTAGTGACGACACAACTAACCATGATGGCATCTCGATGAGTTTCCAAGGTAAATCGTACATTATGTGGTGAAATACTCAATTTTTGCCACTTTTCACACTTCGAAGCTCGATAACTTCGGAAATTGAACTCCAAATTTCGTCAACAACGAATCAAATTATTCAATTCGATGAGATCATAGTGACGACACAAGTAACCATGATGGCATCTCGTGAGTTTCCAAGGTAAATCGTACTTTATGTGCTCAAACACACAACTTTCGCCACTTTTCACACTTTGAAGCTCGATAACTTCGGAAATTGAACTCCAAATTTCGTCAACAACGAATCAAATTATTCAATACGATGAGATCATAGTGACGACACAAGTAACCATGATGGCATCTCGTGAGTTTCCAAGATAAATCGTACTTTATGTGCTCAAACACACAACTTTCGCCACTTTTCACACTTTGAAGCTCGATAACTTCGGAAATTGAACTCCAAATTTCGTCACCAACGAATCAAATTATTCAGTTCGATGAGATCTTAGTGACGACACAACTAACCATGGTGGCATCTCGATGTGTTTCCAAGGTAAATCGTACATTATGTGGTGAAATACTCAATTTTTGCCACTTTTCACACTTTGAAGCTCGATAACTTCGGAAATTGAACTCCAAATTTCGTCAACAACGAATCAAATTATTCAGTTCGATGAGATCATAATGACGACACAACTAACCATGATGGCATCTCGATGAGTTTCCAACATAAATCGTACTTTATGTGCTCAAACACACAACTTTAGCCACTTTTCACACTTTGAAGCTCGATAACTTCGGAAATTGAACTCCAAATTTCGTCAACAACGAATCAAATTATTCAGTTCGATGAGATCTTAGTGACGACACAACTAACCATGATGGCATCTCGATGAGTTTCCAAGGTAAATCGTACATTATGTGGTGAAATACTCAATTTTTGCCACTTTTCACACTTTGAAGCTCGATAACTTCGGAAATTGAACTTCAAATTTCGTCAACAACGAATCAAATTATTCAGTTCGATGAGATCTTAGTGACGACACAACTAACCATGATGGCATCTCGATGAGTTTCCAAGGTAAATCGTACATTATGTGGTGAAATACTCAATTTTTGCCACTTTTCACACTTTGAAGCTCGATAACTTCGGAAATTGAACTTCAAATTTCGTCAACAACGAATCAAATTATTCAGTTCGATGAGATCTTAGTGACGACACAACTAACCATGATGGCATCTTGATGAGTTTCCAAGGTAAATCGTACATTATGTGGTGAAATACTCAATTTTTGCCACTTTTCACACTTTGAAGCTCGATAACTTCGGAAATTGAACTTCAAATTTCGTCAACAACGAATCAAATTATTCAGTTCGATGAGATCTTAGTGACGACACAACTAACCATGATGGCATCTCGATGAGTTTCCAACATAAATCGTACTTTATGTGCTCAAACACACAACTTTAGCCACTTTTCACACTTTGAAGCTCGATAACTTCGGAAATTGAACTCCAAATTTCGTCAACAACGAATCAAATTATTCAGTTCGATGAGATCTTAGTGACGACACAACTAACCATGATGGCATCTCGATGAGTTTCCAAGGTAAATCGTACATTATGTGGTGAAATACTCAATTTTTGCCACTTTTCACACTTTGAAGCTCGATAACTTCGGAAATTGAACTTCAAATTTCGTCAACAACGAATCAAATTATTCAGTTCGATGAGATCTTAGTGACGACACAACTAACCATGATGGCATCTCGATGAGTTTCCAAGGTAAATCGTACATTATGTGGTGAAATACTCAATTTTTGCCACTTTTCACACTTTGAAGCTCGATAACTTCGGAAATTGAACTTCAAATTTCGTCAACAACGAATCAAATTATTCAGTTCGATGAGATCTTAGTGACGACACAACTAACCATGATGGCATCTTGATGAGTTTCCAAGGTAAATCGTACATTATGTGGTGAAATACTCAATTTTTGCCACTTTTCACACTTTGAAGCTCGATAACTTCGGAAATTGAACTTCAAATTTCGTCAACAACGAATCAAATTATTCAGTTCGATGAGATCTTAGTGACGACACAACTAACCATGATGGTATCTCGATGAGTTTCCAAGGTAAATCGTACATTATGTGGTGAAATACTCAATTTTTGCCACTTTTCACACTTTGAAGCTCGATAACTTCGGAAATTGAACTTCAAATTTCGTCAACAACGAATCAAATTATTCAGTTCGATGAGATCTTAGTGACGACACAACTAACCATGATGGCATCTCGATGAGTTTCCAAGGTAAATCGTACATTATGTGGTGAAATACTCAATTTTTGCCACTTTTCACACTTTGAAGCTCGATAACTTCGGAAATTGAACTTCAAATTTCGTCAACAACGAATCAAATTATTCAGTTCGATGAGATCTTAGTGACGACACAACTAACCATGATGGCATCTCGATGAGTTTCCAAGGTAAATCGTACATTATATGGTGAAATACTCAATTTTTGCCACTTTTCACACTTTGAAGCTCGATAACTTCGGAAATTGAACTCCAAATTTCGTCAACAACGAATCAAATTATTCAGTTCGATGAGATCATAATGACGACACAACTAACCATGATGGCATCTCGATGAGTTTCCAACATAAATCGTACTTTATGTGCTCAAACACACAACTTTAGCCACTTTTCACACTTTGAAGCTCGATAACTTCGGAAATTGAACTCCAAATTTCGTCAACAACGAATCAAATTATTCAGTTCGATGAGATCTTAGTGACGACACAACTAACCATGATGGCATCTCGATGAGTTTCCAAGGTAAATCGTACATTATATGGTGAAATACTCAATTTTTGCCACTTTTCACACTTTGAAGCTCGATAACTTCGGAAATTGAACTCCAAATTTCGTCAACAACGAATCAAATTATTCAATTCGATGAGATCATAATGACGACACAAATAACCATGATGGCATCTCGATGAGTTTCCAAGATAAATCGTACTTTATGTGCTCAAACACACAACTTTCGCCACTTTTCACACTTTGAAGCTCGAAACTTCGGAAATTGAACTCCAAATTTCGTCAACAACGAATCAAATTATTCAGTTCGATGAGATCATAATGACGACACAAATAACCATGATGGCATCTCGATGAGTTTCCAAGATAAATCGTACTTTATGTGCTCAAACACACAACTTTAGCCACTTTTCACACTTTGAAGCTCGATAACTTCGGAAATTGAACTCCAAATTTCGTCAACAACGAATCAAATTATTCAGTTCGATGAGATCTTAGTGACGACACAACTAACCATGATGGCATCTCGATGAGTTTCCAAGGTAAATCGTACATTATGTGGTGAAATACTCAATTTTTGCCACTTTTCACACTTTGAAGCTCGATAACTTCGGAAATTGAACTCCAAATTTCGTCAACAACGAATCAAATTATTCAATTCGATGAGATCATAATGACGACACAAATAACCATGATGGCATCTCGATGAGTTTCCAAGATAAATCGTACTTTATGTGCTCAAACACACAACTTTCGCCACTTTTCACACTTTGAAGCTCGATAACTTCGGAAATTGAACTTCAAATTTCGTCAACAACGAATCAAATTATTCAGTTCGATGAGATCTTAGTGACGACACAACTAACCATGATGGCATCTCGATGAGTTTCCAAGGTAAATCGTACATTATGTGGTGAAATACTCAATTTTTGGCACTTTTCACACTTTGAAGCTCGATAACTTCGGAAATTGAACTCCAAATTTCGTCAACAACGAATCAAATTATTCAGTTCGATGAGATCATAATGACGACACAACTAACCATGATGGCATCTCGATGAGTTTCCAACATAAATCGTACTTTATGTGCTCAAACACACAACTTTAGCCACTTTTCACACTTTGAAGCTCGATAACTTCGGAAATTGAACTCCAAATTTCGTCAACAACGAATCAAATTATTCAGTTCGATGAGATCTTAGTGACGACACAACTAACCATGATGGCATCTCGATGAGTTTCCAAGGTAAATCGTACATTATGTGGTGAAATACTCAATTTTTGCCACTTTTCACACTTTGAAGCTCGATAACTTCGGAAATTGAACTTCAAATTTCGTCAACAACGAATCAAATTATTCAGTTCGATGAGATCTTAGTGACGACACAACTAACCATGATGGCATCTCGATGAGTTTCCAAGGTAAATCGTACATTATGTGGTGAAATACTCAATTTTTGCCACTTTTCACACTTTGAAGCTCGATAACTTCGGAAATTGAACTTCAAATTTCGTCAACAACGAATCAAATTATTCAGTTCGATGAGATCTTAGTGACGACACAACTAACCATGATGGCATCTCGATGAGTTTCCAACATAAATCGTACTTTATGTGCTCAAACACACAACTTTTGCCACTTTTCACACTTTGAAGCTCGATAACTTCGGAAATTGAACTCCAAATTTCGTCAACAACGAATCAAATTATTCAGTTCGATGAGATCATAATGACGACACAACTAACCATGATGGCATCTCGATGAGTTTCCAACATAAATCGTACTTTATGTGCTCAAACACACAACTTTAGCCACTTTTCACACTTTGAAGCTCGATAACTTCGGAAATTGAACTCCAAATTTCGTCAACAACGAATCAAATTATTCAATTCGATGAGATCATAATGACGACACAAATAACCATGATGGCATCTCGATGAGTTTCCAAGATAAATCGTACTTTATGTGCTCAAACACACAACTTTCGCCACTTTTCACACTTTGAAGCTCGATAACTTCGGAAATTGAACTTCAAATTTCGTCAACAACGAATCAAATTATTCAGTTCGATGAGATCTTAGTGACGACACAACTAACCATGATGGCATCTCGATGAGTTTCCAAGGTAAATCGTACATTATGTGGTGAAATACTCAATTTTTGGCACTTTTCACACTTTGAAGCTCGATAACTTCGGAAATTGAACTCCAAATTTCGTCAACAACGAATCAAATTATTCAGTTCGATGAGATCATAATGACGACACAACTAACCATGATGGCATCTCGATGAGTTTCCAACATAAATCGTACTTTATGTGCTCAAACACACAACTTTAGCCACTTTTCACACTTTGAAGCTCGATAACTTCGGAAATTGAACTCCAAATTTCGTCAACAACGAATCAAATTATTCAGTTCGATGAGATCTTAGTGACGACACAACTAACCATGATGGCATCTCGATGAGTTTCCAAGGTAAATCGTACATTATGTGGTGAAATACTCAATTTTTGCCACTTTTCACACTTTGAAGCTCGATAACTTCGGAAATTGAACTTCAAATTTCGTCAACAACGAATCAAATTATTCAGTTCGATGAGATCTTAGTGACGACACAACTAACCATGATGGCATCTCGATGAGTTTCCAAGGTAAATCGTACATTATGTGGTGAAATACTCAATTTTTGCCACTTTTCACACTTTGAAGCTCGATAACTTCGGAAATTGAACTTCAAATTTCGTCAACAACGAATCAAATTATTCAGTTCGATGAGATCTTAGTGACGACACAACTAACCATGATGGCATCTCGATGAGTTTCCAAGGTAAATCGTACATTATATGGTGAAATACTCAATTTTTGCCACTTTTCACACTTTGAAGCTCGATAACTTCGGAAATTGAACTCCAAATTTCGTCAACAACGAATCAAATTATTCAGTTCGATGAGATCATAATGACGACACAACTAACCATGATGGCATCTCGATGAGTTTCCAACATAAATCGTACTTTATGTGCTCAAACACACAACTTTAGCCACTTTTCACACTTTGAAGCTCGATAACTTCGGAAATTGAACTCCAAATTTCGTCAACAACGAATCAAATTATTCAGTTCGATGAGATCTTAGTGACGACACAACTAACCATGATGGCATCTCGATGAGTTTCCAAGGTAAATCGTACATTATATGGTGAAATACTCAATTTTTGCCACTTTTCACACTTTGAAGCTCGATAACTTCGGAAATTGAACTCCAAATTTCGTCAACAACGAATCAAATTATTCAATTCGATGAGATCATAATGACGACACAAATAACCATGATGGCATCTCGATGAGTTTCCAAGATAAATCGTACTTTATGTGCTCAAACACACAACTTTCGCCACTTTTCACACTTTGAAGCTCGAAACTTCGGAAATTGAACTCCAAATTTCGTCAACAACGAATCAAATTATTCAGTTCGATGAGATCATAATGACGACACAAATAACCATGATGGCATCTCGATGAGTTTCCAAGATAAATCGTACTTTATGTGCTCAAACACACAACTTTAGCCACTTTTCACACTTTGAAGCTCGATAACTTCGGAAATTGAACTCCAAATTTCGTCAACAACGAATCAAATTATTCAGTTCGATGAGATCTTAGTGACGACACAACTAACCATGATGGCATCTCGATGAGTTTCCAAGGTAAATCGTACATTATGTGGTGAAATACTCAATTTTTGCCACTTTTCACACTTTGAAGCTCGATAACTTCGGAAATTGAACTCCAAATTTCGTCAACAACGAATCAAATTATTCAATTCGATGAGATCATAATGACGACACAAATAACCATGATGGCATCTCGATGAGTTTCCAAGATAAATCGTACTTTATGTGCTCAAACACACAACTTTCGCCACTTTTCACACTTTGAAGCTCGATAACTTCGGAAATTGAACTTCAAATTTCGTCAACAACGAATCAAATTATTCAGTTCGATGAGATCTTAGTGACGACACAACTAACCATGATGGCATCTCGATGAGTTTCCAAGGTAAATCGTACATTATGTGGTGAAATACTCAATTTTTGGCACTTTTCACACTTTGAAGCTCGATAACTTCGGAAATTGAACTCCAAATTTCGTCAACAACGAATCAAATTATTCAGTTCGATGAGATCATAATGACGACACAACTAACCATGATGGCATCTCGATGAGTTTCCAACATAAATCGTACTTTATGTGCTCAAACACACAACTTTAGCCACTTTTCACACTTTGAAGCTCGATAACTTCGGAAATTGAACTCCAAATTTCGTCAACAACGAATCAAATTATTCAGTTCGATGAGATCTTAGTGACGACACAACTAACCATGATGGCATCTCGATGAGTTTCCAAGGTAAATCGTACATTATGTGGTGAAATACTCAATTTTTGCCACTTTTCACACTTTGAAGCTCGATAACTTCGGAAATTGAACTTCAAATTTCGTCAACAACGAATCAAATTATTCAGTTCGATGAGATCTTAGTGACGACACAACTAACCATGATGGCATCTCGATGAGTTTCCAAGGTAAATCGTACATTATGTGGTGAAATACTCAATTTTTGCCACTTTTCACACTTTGAAGCTCGATAACTTCGGAAATTGAACTTCAAATTTCGTCAACAACGAATCAAATTATTCAGTTCGATGAGATCTTAGTGACGACACAACTAACCATGATGGCATCTCGATGAGTTTCCAACATAAATCGTACTTTATGTGCTCAAACACACAACTTTTGCCACTTTTCACACTTTGAAGCTCGATAACTTCGGAAATTGAACTCCAAATTTCGTCAACAACGAATCAAATTATTCAGTTCGATGAGATCATAATGACGACACAACTAACCATGATGGCATCTCGATGAGTTTCCAACATAAATCGTACTTTATGTGCTCAAACACACAACTTTAGCCACTTTTCACACTTTGAAGCTCGATAACTTCGGAAATTGAACTCCAAATTTCGTCAACAACGAATCAAATTATTCAGTTCGATGAGATCTTAGTGACGACACAACTAACCATGATGGCATCTCGATGAGTTTCCAAGGTAAATCGTACATTATGTGGTGAAATACTCAATTTTTGCTACTTTTCACACTTTGAAGCTCGATAACTTCGGAAATTGAACTCCAAATTTCGTCAACAACGAATCAAATTATTCAGTTCGATGAGATCATAATGACGACACAACTAACCATGATGGCATCTCGATGAGTTTCCAACATAAATCGTACTTTATGTGCTCAAACACACAACTTTAGCCACTTTTCACACTTTGAAGCTCGATAACTTCGGAAATTGAACTCCAAATTTCGTCAACAACGAATCAAATTATTCAGTTCGATGAGATCTTAGTGACGACACAACTAACCATGATGGCATCTCGATGAGTTTCCAAGGTAAATCGTACATTATGTGGTGAAATACTCAATTTTTGCCACTTTTCACACTTTAAAGCTCGATAACTTCGGAAATTGAACTCCAAATTTCGTCAACAACGAATCAAATTATTCAGTTCGATGAGATCTTAGTGACGACACAACTAACCATGATGGCATCTCGATGAGTTTCCAAGGTAAATCGTACATTATGTGGTGAAATACTCAATTTTTGGCACTTTTCACACTTTGAAGCTCGATAACTTCGGAAATTGAACTCCAAATTTCGTCAACAACGAATCAAATTTTTCAGTTCGATGAGATCATAATGACGACACAACTAACCATGATGGCATCTCGATGAGTTTCCAACATAAATCGTACTTTATGTGCTCAAACACACAACTTTAGCCACTTTTCACACTTTGAAGCTCGATAACTTCGGAAATTGAACTCCAAATTTCGTCAACAACGAATCAAATTATTCAGTTCGATGAGATCATAATGACGACACAACTAACCATGATGGCATCTCGATGAGTTTCCAAGATAAATCGTACTTTATGTGCTCAAACACACAAATTTAGCCACTTTTCTCACTTTGAAGCTCGATAACTTCGGAAATTGAACTCCAAATTTCGTCAACAACGAATCAAATTATTCAGTTCGATGAGATCATAATGACGACACAACTAACCATGATGGCATCTCGATGAGTTTCCAACATAAATCGTACTTTATGTGCTCAAACACACAACTTTAGCCACTTTTCACACTTTGAAGCTCGATAACTTCGGAAATTGAACTCCAAATTTCGTCAACAACGAATCAAATTATTCAGTTCGATGAGATCTTAGCGACGACACAACTAACCATGATGGCATCTCGATGAGTTTCCAAGGTAAATCGTACATTATGTGGTGAAATACTCAATTTTTGCCACTTTTCACACTTTGAAGCTCGATAACTTCGGAAATTGAACTCCAAATTTCGTCAACAACGAATCAAATTATTCAGTTCGATGAGATCATAATGACGACACAACTAACCATGATGGCATCTCGATGAGTTTCCAAGGTAAATCGTACATTATGTGGTGAAATACTCAATTTTTGCCACTTGTCACACTTTGAAGCTCGATAACTTCGGAAATTGAACTCCAAATTTCGTCAACAACGAATCAAATTATTCAGTTCGATGAGATCATAATGACGACACAACTAACCATGATGGCATCTCGATGAGTTTCCAACATAAATCGTACTTTATGTGCTCAAACACACAATTTTAGCCACTTTTCACACTTTGAAGCTCGATAACTTCGGAAATTGAACTCCAAATTTCGTCAACAACGAATCAAATTATTCAGTTCGATGAGATCATAATGACGACACAACTAACCATGATGGCATCTCGATGAGTTTCCAACATAAATCGTACTTTATGTGCTCAAACACACAACTTTTGCCACTTTTCACACTTTGAAGCTCGATAACTTCGGAAATTGAACTCCAAATTTCGTCAACAACGAATCAAATTATTCAGTTCGATGAGATCTTAGTGACGACACAACTAACCATGATGGCATCTCGATGAGTTTCCAAGGTAAATCGTACATTATGTGGTAAAATACTCAATTTTTGCCACTTTTCACACTTTAAAGCTCGATAACTTCGGAAATTGAACTCCAAATTTCGTCAACAACGAATCAAATTATTCAGTTCGATGAGATCATAATGACGACACAACTAACCATGATGGCATCTCGATGAGTTTCCAACATAAATCGTACTTTATGTGCTCAAACACACAACTTTAGCCACTTTTCACACTTTGAAGCTCGATAACTTCGGAAATTGAACTCCAAATTTCGTCAACAACGAATCAAATTATTCAGTTCGATGAGATCTTAGTGACGACACAACTAACCATGATGGCATCTCGATGAGTTTCCAAGGTAAATCGTACATTATGTGGTGAAATACTCAATTTTTGCTACTTTTCACACTTTGAAGCTCGATAACTTCGGAAATTGAACTCCAAATTTCGTCAACAACGAATCAAATTATTCAGTTCGATGAGATCATAATGACGACACAACTAACCATGATGGCATCTCGATGAGTTTCCAAGGTAAATCGTACATTATGTGGTGAAATACTCAATTTTTGCCACTTTTCACACTTTGAAGCTCGATAACTTCGGAAATTGAACTCCAAATTTCGTCAACAACGAATCAAATTATTCAGTTCGATGAGATCTTAGTGACGACACAACTAACCATGATGGCATCTCGATGAGTTTCCAAGGTAAATCGTACATTATGTGGTGAAATACTCAATTTTTGCCACTTTTCACACTTTAAAGCTCGATAACTTCGGAAATTGAACTCCAAATTTCGTCAACAACGAATCAAATTATTCAGTTCGATGAGATCTTAGTGACGACACAACTAACCATGATGGCATCTCGATGAGTTTCCAAGGTAAATCGTACATTATGTGGTGAAATACTCAATTTTTGGCACTTTTCACACTTTGAAGCTCGATAACTTCGGAAATTGAACTCCAAATTTCGTCAACAACGAATCAAATTTTTCAGTTCGATGAGATCATAATGACGATACAACTAACCATGATGGCATCTCGATGAGTTTCCAACATAAATCGTACTTTATGTGCTCAAACACACAACTTTAGCCACTTTTCACACTTTGAAGCTCGATAACTTCGGAAATTGAACTCCAAATTTCGTCAACAACGAATCAAATTATTCAGTTCGATGAGATCATAATGACGACACAACTAACCATGATGGCATCTCGATGAGTTTCCAAGATAAATCGTACTTTATGTGCTCAAACACACAAATTTAGCCACTTTTCTCACTTTGAAGCTCGATAACTTCGGAAATTGAACTCCAAATTTCGTCAACAACGAATCAAATTATTCAGTTCGATGAGATCATAATGACGACACAACTAACCATGATGGCATCTCGATGAGTTTCCAACATAAATCGTACTTTATGTGCTCAAACACACAACTTTAGCCACTTTTCACACTTTGAAGCTCGATAACTTCGGAAATTGAACTCCAAATTTCGTCAACAACGAATCAAATTATTCAGTTCGATGAGATCTTAGTGACGACACAACTAACCATGATGGCATCTCGATGAGTTTCCAAGGTAAATCGTACATTATGTGGTGAAATACTCAATTTTTGCCACTTTTCACACTTTAAAGCTCGATAACTTCGGAAATTGAACTCCAAATTTCGTCAACAACGAATCAAATTATTCAGTTCGATGAGATCATAATGACGACACAACTAACCATGATGGCATCTCGATGAGTTTCCAACTTAAATCGTACTTTATGTGCTCAAACACACAACTTTAGCCACTTTTCACACTTTGAAGCTCGATAACTTCGGAAATTGAACTCCAAATTTCGTCAACAACGAATCAAATTATTCAGTTCGATGAGATCTTAGCGACGACACAACTAACCATGATGGCATCTCGATGAGTTTCCAAGGTAAATCGTACATTATGTGGTGAAATACTCAATTTTTGCCACTTTTCACACTTTGAAGCTCGATAACTTCGGAAATTGAACTCCAAATTTCGTCAACAACGAATCAAATTATTCAGTTCGATGAGATCATAATGACGACACAACTAACCATGATGGCATCTCGATGAGTTTCCAAGGTAAATCGTACATTATGTGGTGAAATACTCAATTTTTGCCACTTTTCACACTTTGAAGCTCGATAACTTCGGAAATTGAACTCCAAATTTCGTCAACAACGAATCAAATTATTCAGTTCGATGAGATCATAATGACGACACAACTAACCATGATGGCATCTCGATGAGTTTCCAACATAAATCGTACTTTATGTGCTCAAACACACAACTTTAGCCACTTTTCACACTTTGAAGCTCGATAACTTCGGAAATTGAACTCCAAATTTCGTCAACAACGAATCAAATTATTCAGTTCGATGAGATCTTAGTGACGACACAACTAACCATGATGGCATCTCGATGAGTTTCCAAGGTAAATCGTACATTATGTGGTGAAATACTCAATTTTTGCCACTTTTCACACTTTAAAGCTCGATAACTTCGGAAATTGAACTCCAAATTTCGTCAACAACGAATCAAATTATTCAGTTCGATGAGATCTTAGTGACGACACAACTAACCATGATGGCATCTCGATGAGTTTCCAAGGTAAATCGTACATTATGTGGTGAAATACTCAATTTTTGGCACTTTTCACACTTTGAAGCTCGATAACTTCGGAAATTGAACTCCAAATTTCGTCAACAACGAATCAAATTTTTCAGTTCGATGAGATCATAATGACGACACAACTAACCATGATGGCATCTCGATGAGTTTCCAACATAAATCGTACTTTATGTGCTCAAACACACAACTTTAGCCACTTTTCACACTTTGAAGCTCGATAACTTCGGAAATTGAACTCCAAATTTCGTCAACAACGAATCAAATTATTCAGTTCGATGAGATCTTAGCGACGACACAACTAACCATGATGGCATCTCGATGAGTTTCCAAGGTAAATCGTACATTATGTGGTGAAATACTCAATTTTTGCCACTTTTCACACTTTGAAGCTCGATAACTTCGGAAATTGAACTCCAAATTTCGTCAACAACGAATCAAATTATTCAGTTCGATGAGATCATAATGACGACACAACTAACCATGATGGCATCTCGATGAGTTTCCAAGGTAAATCGTACATTATGTGGTGAAATACTCAATTTTTGCCACTTTTCACACTTTGAAGCTCGATAACTTCGGAAATTGAACTCCAAATTTCGTCAACAACGAATCAAATTATTCAGTTCGATGAGATCATAATGACGACACAACTAACCATGATGGCATCTCGATGAGTTTCCAACATAAATCGTACTTTATGTGCTCAAACACACAATTTTAGCCACTTTTCACACTTTGAAGCTCGATAACTTCGGAAATTGAACTCCAAATTTCGTCAACAACGAATCAAATTATTCAGTTCGATGAGATCATAATGACGACACAACTAACCATGATGGCATCTCGATGAGTTTCCAACATAAATCGTACTTTATGTGCTCAAACACACAACTTTTGCCACTTTTCACACTTTGAAGCTCGATAACTTCGGAAATTGAACTCCAAATTTCGTCAACAACGAATCAAATTATTCAGTTCGATGAGATCTTAGTGACGACACAACTAACCATGATGGCATCTCGATGAGTTTCCAAGGTAAATCGTACATTATGTGGTAAAATACTCAATTTTTGCCACTTTTCACACTTTAAAGCTCGATAACTTCGGAAATTGAACTCCAAATTTCGTCAACAACGAATCAAATTATTCAGTTCGATGAGATCATAATGACGACACAACTAACCATGATGGCATCTCGATGAGTTTCCAACATAAATCGTACTTTATGTGCTCAAACACACAACTTTAGCCACTTTTCACACTTTGAAGCTCGATAACTTCGGAAATTGAACTCCAAATTTCGTCAACAACGAATCAAATTATTCAGTTCGATGAGATCTTAGTGACGACACAACTAACCATGATGGCATCTCGATGAGTTTCCAAGGTAAATCGTACATTATGTGGTGAAATACTCAATTTTTGCTACTTTTCACACTTTGAAGCTCGATAACTTCGGAAATTGAACTCCAAATTTCGTCAACAACGAATCAAATTATTCAGTTCGATGAGATCATAATGACGACACAACTAACCATGATGGCATCTCGATGAGTTTCCAAGGTAAATCGTACATTATGTGGTGAAATACTCAATTTTTGCCACTTTTCACACTTTGAAGCTCGATAACTTCGGAAATTGAACTCCAAATTTCGTCAACAACGAATCAAATTATTCAGTTCGATGAGATCTTAGTGACGACACAACTAACCATGATGGCATCTCGATGAGTTTCCAAGGTAAATCGTACATTATGTGGTGAAATACTCAATTTTTGCCACTTTTCACACTTTAAAGCTCGATAACTTCGGAAATTGAACTCCAAATTTCGTCAACAACGAATCAAATTATTCAGTTCGATGAGATCTTAGTGACGACACAACTAACCATGATGGCATCTCGATGAGTTTCCAAGGTAAATCGTACATTATGTGGTGAAATACTCAATTTTTGGCACTTTTCACACTTTGAAGCTCGATAACTTCGGAAATTGAACTCCAAATTTCGTCAACAACGAATCAAATTTTTCAGTTCGATGAGATCATAATGACGATACAACTAACCATGATGGCATCTCGATGAGTTTCCAACATAAATCGTACTTTATGTGCTCAAACACACAACTTTAGCCACTTTTCACACTTTGAAGCTCGATAACTTCGGAAATTGAACTCCAAATTTCGTCAACAACGAATCAAATTTTTCAGTTCGATGAGATCTTAGCGACGACACAACTAACCATGATGGCATCTCGATGAGTTTCCAAGGTAAATCGTACATTATGTGGTGAAATACTCAATTTTTGCCACTTTTCACACTTTGAAGCTCGATAACTTCGGAAATTGAACTCCAAATTTCGTCAACAACGAATCAAATTATTCAGTTCGATGAGATCATAATGACGACACAACTAACCATGATGGCATCTCGATGAGTTTCCAAGGTAAATCGTACATTATGTGGTGAAATACTCAATTTTTGCCACTTTTCACACTTTGAAGCTCGATAACTTCGGAAATTGAACTCCAAATTTCGTCAACAACGAATCAAATTATTCAGTTCGATGAGATCATAATGACGACACAACTAACCATGATGGCATCTCGATGAGTTTCCAAGGTAAATCGTACATTATGTGGTGAAATACTCAATTTTTGCCACTTTTCACACTTTGAAGCTCGATAACTTCGGAAATTGAACTCCAAATTTCGTCAACAACGAATCAAATTATTCAGTTCGATGAGATCATAATGACGACACAACTAACCATGATGGCATCTCGATGAGTTTCCAACATAAATCGTACTTTATGTGCTCAAACACACAATTTTAGCCACTTTTCACACTTTGAAGCTCGATAACTTCGGAAATTGAACTCCAAATTTCGTCAACAACGAATCAAATTATTCAGTTCGATGAGATCATAATGACGACACAACTAACCATGATGGCATCTCGATGAGTTTCCAACATAAATCGTACTTTATGTGCTCAAACACACAACTTTTGCCACTTTTCACACTTTGAAGCTCGATAACTTCGGAAATTGAACTCCAAATTTCGTCAACAACGAATCAAATTATTCAGTTCGATGAGATCTTAGTGACGACACAACTAACCATGATGGCATCTCGATGAGTTTCCAAGGTAAATCGTACATTATGTGGTAAAATACTCAATTTTTGCCACTTTTCACACTTTAAAGCTCGATAACTTCGGAAATTGAACTCCAAATTTCGTCAACAACGAATCAAATTATTCAGTTCGATGAGATCATAATGACGACACAACTAACCATGATGGCATCTCGATGAGTTTCCAACATAAATCGTACTTTATGTGCTCAAACACACAACTTTAGCCACTTTTCACACTTTGAAGCTCGATAACTTCGGAAATTGAACTCCAAATTTCGTCAACAACGAATCAAATTATTCAGTTCGATGAGATCTTAGTGACGACACAACTAACCATGATGGCATCTCGATGAGTTTCCAAGGTAAATCGTACATTATGTGGTGAAATACTCAATTTTTGCTACTTTTCACACTTTGAAGCTCGATAACTTCGGAAATTGAACTCCAAATTTCGTCAACAACGAATCAAATTATTCAGTTCGATGAGATCATAATGACGACACAACTAACCATGATGGCATCTCGATGAGTTTCCAAGGTAAATCGTACATTATGTGGTGAAATACTCAATTTTTGCCACTTTTCACACTTTGAAGCTCGATAACTTCGGAAATTGAACTCCAAATTTCGTCAACAACGAATCAAATTATTCAGTTCGATGAGATCTTAGTGACGACACAACTAACCATGATGGCATCTCGATGAGTTTCCAAGGTAAATCGTACATTATGTGGTGAAATACTCAATTTTTGCCACTTTTCACACTTTAAAGCTCGATAACTTCGGAAATTGAACTCCAAATTTCGTCAACAACGAATCAAATTATTCAGTTCGATGAGATCTTAGTGACGACACAACTAACCATGATGGCATCTCGATGAGTTTCCAAGGTAAATCGTACATTATGTGGTGAAATACTCAATTTTTGGCACTTTTCACACTTTGAAGCTCGATAACTTCGGAAATTGAACTCCAAATTTCGTCAACAACGAATCAAATTTTTCAGTTCGATGAGATCATAATGACGATACAACTAACCATGATGGCATCTCGATGAGTTTCCAACATAAATCGTACTTTATGTGCTCAAACACACAACTTTAGCCACTTTTCACACTTTGAAGCTCGATAACTTCGGAAATTGAACTCCAAATTTCGTCAACAACGAATCAAATTATTCAGTTCGATGAGATCATAATGACGACACAACTAACCATGATGGCATCTCGATGAGTTTCCAAGATAAATCGTACTTTATGTGCTCAAACACACAAATTTAGCCACTTTTCTCACTTTGAAGCTCGATAACTTCGGAAATTGAACTCCAAATTTCGTCAACAACGAATCAAATTATTCAGTTCGATGAGATCATAATGACGACACAACTAACCATGATGGCATCTCGATGAGTTTCCAACATAAATCGTACTTTATGTGCTCAAACACACAACTTTAGCCACTTTTCACACTTTGAAGCTCGATAACTTCGGAAATTGAACTCCAAATTTCGTCAACAACGAATCAAATTATTCTGTTCGATGAGATCTTAGTGACGACACAACTAACCATGATGGCATCTCGATGAGTTTCCAAGGTAAATCGTACATTATGTGGTGAAATACTCAATTTTTGCCACTTTTCACACTTTAAAGCTCGATAACTTCGGAAATTGAACTCCAAATTTCGTCAACAACGAATCAAATTATTCAGTTCGATGAGATCATAATGACGACACAACTAACCATGATGGCATCTCGATGAGTTTCCAACTTAAATCGTACTTTATGTGCTCAAACAAACAACTTTAGCCACTTTTCACACTTTGAAGCTCGATAACTTCGGAAATTGAACTCCAAATTTCGTCAACAACGAATCAAATTATTCAGTTCGATGAGATCTTAGCGACGACACAACTAACCATGATGGCATCTCGATGAGTTTCCAAGGTAAATCGTACATTATGTGGTGAAATACTCAATTTTTGCCACTTTTCACACTTTGAAGCTCGATAACTTCGGAAATTGAACTCCAAATTTCGTCAACAACGAATCAAATTATTCAGTTCGATGAGATCATAATGACGACACAACTAACCATGATGGCATCTCGATGAGTTTCCAAGGTAAATCGTACATTATGTGGTGAAATACTCAATTTTTGCCACTTTTCACACTTTGAAGCTCGATAACTTCGGAAATTGAACTCCAAATTTCGTCAACAACGAATCAAATTATTCAGTTCGATGAGATCATAATGACGACACAACTAACCATGATGGCATCTCGATGAGTTTCCAACATAAATCGTACTTTATGTGCTCAAACACACAACTTTAGCCACTTTTCACACTTTGAAGCTCGATAACTTCGGAAATTGAACTCCAAATTTCGTCAACAACGAATCAAATTATTCAGTTCGATGAGATCTTAGTGACGACACAACTAACCATGATGGCATCTCGATGAGTTTCCAAGGTAAATCGTACATTATGTGGTGAAATACTCAATTTTTGCCACTTTTCACACTTTAAAGCTCGATAACTTCGGAAATTGAACTCCAAATTTCGTCAACAACGAATCAAATTATTCAGTTCGATGAGATCTTAGTGACGACACAACTAACCATGATGGCATCTCGATGAGTTTCCAAGGTAAATCGTACATTATGTGGTGAAATACTCAATTTTTGGCACTTTTCACACTTTGAAGCTCGATAACTTCGGAAATTGAACTCCAAATTTCGTCAACAACGAATCAAATTTTTCAGTTCGATGAGATCATAATGACGACACAACTAACCATGATGGCATCTCGATGAGTTTCCAACATAAATCGTACTTTATGTGCTCAAACACACAACTTTAGCCACTTTTCACACTTTGAAGCTCGATAACTTCGGAAATTGAACTCCAAATTTCGTCAACAACGAATCAAATTATTCAGTTCGATGAGATCTTAGCGACGACACAACTAACCATGATGGCATCTCGATGAGTTTCCAAGGTAAATCGTACATTATGTGGTGAAATACTCAATTTTTGCCACTTTTCACACTTTGAAGCTCGATAACTTCGGAAATTGAACTCCAAATTTCGTCAACAACGAATCAAATTATTCAGTTCGATGAGATCATAATGACGACACAACTAACCATGATGGCATCTCGATGAGTTTCCAAGGTAAATCGTACATTATGTGGTGAAATACTCAATTTTTGCCACTTTTCACACTTTGAAGCTCGATAACTTCGGAAATTGAACTCCAAATTTCGTCAACAACGAATCAAATTATTCAGTTCGATGAGATCATAATGACGACACAACTAACCATGATGGCATCTCGATGAGTTTCCAACATAAATCGTACTTTATGTGCTCAAACACACAATTTTAGCCACTTTTCACACTTTGAAGCTCGATAACTTCGGAAATTGAACTCCAAATTTCGTCAACAACGAATCAAATTATTCAGTTCGATGAGATCATAATGACGACACAACTAACCATGATGGCATCTCGATGAGTTTCCAACATAAATCGTACTTTATGTGCTCAAACACACAACTTTTGCCACTTTTCACACTTTGAAGCTCGATAACTTCGGAAATTGAACTCCAAATTTCGTCAACAACGAATCAAATTATTCAGTTCGATGAGATCTTAGTGACGACACAACTAACCATGATGGCATCTCGATGAGTTTCCAAGGTAAATCGTACATTATGTGGTAAAATACTCAATTTTTGCCACTTTTCACACTTTAAAGCTCGATAACTTCGGAAATTGAACTCCAAATTTCGTCAACAACGAATCAAATTATTCAGTTCGATGAGATCATAATGACGACACAACTAACCATGATGGCATCTCGATGAGTTTCCAACATAAATCGTACTTTATGTGCTCAAACACACAACTTTAGCCACTTTTCACACTTTGAAGCTCGATAACTTCGGAAATTGAACTCCAAATTTCGTCAACAACGAATCAAATTATTCAGTTCGATGAGATCTTAGTGACGACACAACTAACCATGATGGCATCTCGATGAGTTTCCAAGGTAAATCGTACATTATGTGGTGAAATACTCAATTTTTGCTACTTTTCACACTTTGAAGCTCGATAACTTCGGAAATTGAACTCCAAATTTCGTCAACAACGAATCAAATTATTCAGTTCGATGAGATCATAATGACGACACAACTAACCATGATGGCATCTCGATGAGTTTCCAAGGTAAATCGTACATTATGTGGTGAAATACTCAATTTTTGCCACTTTTCACACTTTGAAGCTCGATAACTTCGGAAATTGAACTCCAAATTTCGTCAACAACGAATCAAATTATTCAGTTCGATGAGATCTTAGTGACGACACAACTAACCATGATGGCATCTCGATGAGTTTCCAAGGTAAATCGTACATTATGTGGTGAAATACTCAATTTTTGCCACTTTTCACACTTTAAAGCTCGATAACTTCGGAAATTGAACTCCAAATTTCGTCAACAGCGAATCAAATTATTCAGTTCGATGAGATCTTAGTGACGACACAACTAACCATGATGGCATCTCGATGAGTTTCCAAGGTAAATCGTACATTATGTGGTGAAATACTCAATTTTTGGCACTTTTCACACTTTGAAGCTCGATAACTTCGGAAATTGAACTCCAAATTTCGTCAACAACGAATCAAATTTTTCAGTTCGATGAGATCATAATGACGACACAACTAACCATGATGGCATCTCGATGAGTTTCCAACATAAATCGTACTTTATGTGCTCAAACACACAACTTTAGCCACTTTTCACACTTTGAAGCTCGATAACTTCGGAAATTGAACTCCAAATTTCGTCAACAACGAATCAAATTATTCAGTTCGATGAGATCATAATGACGACACAACTAACCATGATGGCATCTCGATGAGTTTCCAAGATAAATCGTACTTTATGTGCTCAAACACACAAATTTAGCCACTTTTCTCACTTTGAAGCTCGATAACTTCGGAAATTGAACTCCAAATTTCGTCAACAACGAATCAAATTATTCAGTTCGATGAGATCATAATGACGACACAACTAACCATGATGGCATCTCGATGAGTTTCCAAGGTAAATCGTACATTATGTGGTGAAATACTCAATTTTTGCCACTTTTCACACTTTGAAGCTCGATAACTTCGGAAATTGAACTCCAAATTTCGTCAACAACGAATCAAATTATTCAGTTCGATGAGATCATAACGACGACACAACTAACCATGATGGCATCTCGATGAGTTTCCAACATAAATCGTACTTTATGTGCTCAAACACACAACTTTAGCCACTTTTCACACTTTGAAGCTCGATAACTTCGGAAATTGAACTCCAAATTTCGTCAACAACGAATCAAATTATTCAGTTCGATGAGATCTTAGTGACGACACAACTAACCATGATGGCATCTCGATGAGTTTCCAAGGTAAATCGTACATTATGTGGTGAAATACTCAATTTTTGCCACTTTTCACACTTTAAAGCTCGATAACTTCGGAAATTGAACTCCAAATTTCGTCAACAACGAATCAAATTATTCAGTTCGATGAGATCTTAGTGACGACACAACTAACCATGATGGCATCTCGATGAGTTTCCAAGGTAAATCGTACATTATTTGGTGAAATACTCAATTTTTGGCACTTTTCACACTTTGAAGCTCGATAACTTCGGAAATTGAACTCCAAATTTCGTCAACAACGAATCAAATTTTTCAGTTCGATGAGATCATAATGACGACACAACTAACCATGATGGCATCTCGATGAGTTTCCAACATAAATCGTACTTTATGTGCTCAAACACACAACTTTAGCCACTTTTCACACTTTGAAGCTCGATAACTTCGGAAATTGAACTCCAAATTTCGTCAACAACGAATCAAATTATTCAGTTCGATGAGATCATAATGACGACACAACTAACCATGATGGCATCTCGATGAGTTTCCAAGGTAAATCGTACATTATGTGGTGAAATACTCAATTTTTGCCACTTTTCACACTTTGAAGCTCGATAACTTCGGAAATTGAACTCCAAATTTCGTCAACAACGAATCAAATTATTCAGTTCGATGAGATCATAATGACGACACAACTAACCATGATGGCATCTCGATGAGTTTCCAACATAAATCGTACTTTATGTGCTCAAACACACAATTTTAGCCACTTTTCACACTTTGAAGCTCGATAACTTCGGAAATTGAACTCCAAATTTCGTCAACAACGAATCAAATTATTCAGTTCGATGAGATCATAATGACGACACAACTAACCATGATGGCATCTCGATGAGTTTCCAACATAAATCGTACTTTATGTGCTCAAACACACAACTTTTGCCACTTTTCACACTTTGAAGCTCGATAACTTCGGAAATTGAACTCCAAATTTCGTCAACAACGAATCAAATTATTCAGTTCGATGAGATCTTAGTGACGACACAACTAACCATGATGGCATCTCGATGAGTTTCCAAGGTAAATCGTACATTATGTGGTAAAATACTCAATTTTTGCCACTTTTCACACTTTAAAGCTCGATAACTTCGGAAATTGAACTCCAAATTTCGTCAACAACGAATCAAATTATTCAGTTCGATGAGATCATAATGACGACACAACTAACCATGATGGCATCTCGATGAGTTTCCAACATAAATCGTACTTTATGTGCTCAAACACACAACTTTAGCCACTTTTCACACTTTGAAGCTCGATAACTTCGGAAATTGAACTCCAAATTTCGTCAACAACGAATCAAATTATTCAGTTCGATGAGATCTTAGTGACGACACAACTAACCATGATGGCATCTCGATGAGTTTCCAAGGTAAATCGTACATTATGTGGTGAAATACTCAATTTTTGCTACTTTTCACACTTTGAAGCTCGATAACTTCGGAAATTGAACTCCAAATTTCGTCAACAACGAATCAAATTATTCAGTTCGATGAGATCATAATGACGACACAACTAACCATGATGGCATCTCGATGAGTTTCCAAGGTAAATCGTACATTATGTGGTGAAATACTCAATTTTTGCCACTTTTCACACTTTGAAGCTCGATAACTTCGGAAATTGAACTCCAAATTTCGTCAACAACGAATCAAATTATTCAGTTCGATGAGATCTTAGTGACGACACAACTAACCATGATGGCATCTCGATGAGTTTCCAAGGTAAATCGTACATTATGTGGTGAAATACTCAATTTTTGCCACTTTTCACACTTTAAAGCTCGATAACTTCGGAAATTGAACTCCAAATTTCGTCAACAGCGAATCAAATTATTCAGTTCGATGAGATCTTAGTGACGACACAACTAACCATGATGGCATCTCGATGAGTTTCCAAGGTAAATCGTACATTATGTGGTGAAATACTCAATTTTTGGCACTTTTCACACTTTGAAGCTCGATAACTTCGGAAATTGAACTCCAAATTTCGTCAACAACGAATCAAATTTTTCAGTTCGATGAGATCATAATGACGACACAACTAACCATGATGGCATCTCGATGAGTTTCCAACATAAATCGTACTTTATGTGCTCAAACACACAACTTTAGCCACTTTTCACACTTTGAAGCTCGATAACTTCGGAAATTGAACTCCAAATTTCGTCAACAACGAATCAAATTATTCAGTTCGATGAGATCATAATGACGACACAACTAACCATGATGGCATCTCGATGAGTTTCCAAGATAAATCGTACTTTATGTGCTCAAACACACAAATTTAGCCACTTTTCTCACTTTGAAGCTCGATAACTTCGGAAATTGAACTCCAAATTTCGTCAACAACGAATCAAATTATTCAGTTCGATGAGATCATAATGACGACACAACTAACCATGATGGCATCTCGATGAGTTTCCAACATAAATCGTACTTTATGTGCTCAAACACACAACTTTAGCCACTTTTCACACTTTGAAGCTCGATAACTTCGGAAATTGAACTCCAAATTTCGTCAACAACGAATCAAATTATTCAGTTCGATGAGATCTTAGTGACGACACAACTAACCATGATGGCATCTCGATGAGTTTCCAAGGTAAATCGTACATTATGTGGTGAAATACTCAATTTTTGCCACTTTTCACACTTTAAAGCTCGATAACTTCGGAAATTGAACTCCAAATTTCGTCAACAACGAATCAAATTATTCAGTTCGATGAGATCTTAGTGACGACACAACTAACCATGATGGCATCTCGATGAGTTTCCAAGGTAAATCGTACATTATATGGTGAAATACTCAATTTTTGGCACTTTTCACACTTTGAAGCTCGATAACTTCGGAAATTGAACTCCAAATTTCGTCAACAACGAATCAAATTTTTCAGTTCGATGAGATCATAATGACGACACAACTAACCATGATGGCATCTCGATGAGTTTCCAACATAAATCGTACTTTATGTGCTCAAACACACAACTTTAGCCACTTTTCACACTTTGAAGCTCGATAACTTCGGAAATTGAACTCCAAATTTCGTCAACAACGAATCAAATTATTCAGTTCGATGAGATCTTAGCGACGACACAACTAACCATGATGGCATCTCGATGAGTTTCCAAGGTAAATCGTACATTATGTGGTGAAATACTCAATTTTTGCCACTTTTCACACTTTGAAGCTCGATAACTTCGGAAATTGAACTCCAAATTTCGTCAACAACGAATCAAATTATTCAGTTCGATGAGATCATAATGACGACACAACTAACCATGATGGCATCTCGATGAGTTTCCAAGGTAAATCGTACATTATGTGGTGAAATACTCAATTTTTGCCACTTTTCACACTTTGAAGCTCGATAACTTCGGAAATTGAACTCCAAATTTCGTCAACAACGAATCAAATTATTCAGTTCGATGAGATCATAATGACGACACAACTAACCATGATGGCATCTCGATGAGTTTCCAACATAAATCGTACTTTATGTGCTCAAACACACAATTTTAGCCACTTTTCACACTTTGAAGCTCGATAACTTCGGAAATTGAACTCCAAATTTCGTCAACAACGAATCAAATTATTCAGTTCGATGAGATCATAATGACGACACAACTAACCATGATGGCATCTCGATGAGTTTCCAACATAAATCGTACTTTATGTGCTCAAACACACAACTTTTGCCACTTTTCACACTTTGAAGCTCGATAACTTCGGAAATTGAACTCCAAATTTCGTCAACAACGAATCAAATTATTCAGTTCGATGAGATCTTAGTGACGACACAACTAACCATGATGGCATCTCGATGAGTTTCCAAGGTAAATCGTACATTATGTGGTAAAATACTCAATTTTTGCCACTTTTCACACTTTAAAGCTCGATAACTTCGGAAATTGAACTCCAAATTTCGTCAACAACGAATCAAATTATTCAGTTCGATGAGATCATAATGACGACACAACTAACCATGATGGCATCTCGATGAGTTTCCAACATAAATCGTACTTTATGTGCTCAAACACACAACTTTAGCCACTTTTCACACTTTGAAGCTCGATAACTTCGGAAATTGAACTCCAAATTTCGTCAACAACGAATCAAATTATTCAGTTCGATGAGATCTTAGTGACGACACAACTAACCATGATGGCATCTCGATGAGTTTCCAAGGTAAATCGTACATTATGTGGTGAAATACTCAATTTTTGCTACTTTTCACACTTTGAAGCTCGATAACTTCGGAAATTGAACTCCAAATTTCGTCAACAACGAATCAAATTATTCAGTTCGATGAGATCATAATGACGACACAACTAACCATGATGGCATCTCGATGAGTTTCCAAGGTAAATCGTACATTATGTGGTGAAATACTCAATTTTTGCCACTTTTCACACTTTGAAGCTCGATAACTTCGGAAATTGAACTCCAAATTTCGTCAACAACGAATCAAATTATTCAGTTCGATGAGATCTTAGTGACGACACAACTAACCATGATGGCATCTCGATGAGTTTCCAAGGTAAATCGTACATTATGTGGTGAAATACTCAATTTTTGCCACTTTTCACACTTTAAAGCTCGATAACTTCGGAAATTGAACTCCAAATTTCGTCAACAACGAATCAAATTATTCAGTTCGATGAGATCTTAGTGACGACACAACTAACCATGATGGCATCTCGATGAGTTTCCAAGGTAAATCGTACATTATGTGGTGAAATACTCAATTTTTGGCACTTTTCACACTTTGAAGCTCGATAACTTCGGAAATTGAACTCCAAATTTCGTCAACAACGAATCAAATTTTTCAGTTCGATGAGATCATAATGACGACACAACTAACCATGATGGCATCTCGATGAGTTTCCAACATAAATCGTACTTTATGTGCTCAAACACACAACTTTAGCCACTTTTCACACTTTGAAGCTCGATAACTTCGGAAATTGAACTCCAAATTTCGTCAACAACGAATCAAATTATTCAGTTCGATGAGATCATAATGACGACACAACTAACCATGATGGCATCTCGATGAGTTTCCAAGATAAATCGTACTTTATGTGCTCAAACACACAAATTTAGCCACTTTTCTCACTTTGAAGCTCGATAACTTCGGAAATTGAACTCCAAATTTCGTCAACAACGAATCAAATTATTCAGTTCGATGAGATCATAATGACGACACAACTAACCATGATGGCATCTCGATGAGTTTCCAACATAAATCGTACTTTATGTGCTCAAACACACAACTTTAGCCACTTTTCACACTTTGAAGCTCGATAACTTCGGAAATTGAACTCCAAATTTCGTCAACAACGAATCAAATTATTCAGTTCGATGAGATCTTAGTGACGACACAACTAACCATGATGGCATCTCGATGAGTTTCCAAGGTAAATCGTACATTATGTGGTGAAATACTCAATTTTTGCCACTTTTCACACTTTAAAGCTCGATAACTTCGGAAATTGAACTCCAAATTTCGTCAACAACGAATCAAATTATTCAGTTCGATGAGATCATAATGACGACACAACTAACCATGATGGCATCTCGATGAGTTTCCAACTTAAATCGTACTTTATGTGCTCAAACACACAACTTTAGCCACTTTTCACACTTTGAAGCTCGATAACTTCGGAAATTGAACTCCAAATTTCGTCAACAACGAATCAAATTATTCAGTTCGATGAGATCTTAGCGACGACACAACTAACCATGATGGCATCTCGATGAGTTTCCAAGGTAAATCGTACATTATGTGGTGAAATACTCAATTTTTGCCACTTTTCACACTTTGAAGCTCGATAACTTCGGAAATTGAACTCCAAATTTCGTCAACAACGAATCAAATTATTCAGTTCGATGAGATCATAATGACGACACAACTAACCATGATGGCATCTCGATGAGTTTCCAAGGTAAATCGTACATTATGTGGTGAAATACTCAATTTTTGCCACTTTTCACACTTTGAAGCTCGATAACTTCGGAAATTGAACTCCAAATTTCGTCAACAACGAATCAAATTATTCAGTTCGATGAGATCATAATGACGACACAACTAACCATGATGGCATCTCGATGAGTTTCCAACATAAATCGTACTTTATGTGCTCAAACACACAACTTTTGCCACTTTTCACACTTTGAAGCTCGATAACTTCGGAAATTGAACTCCAAATTTCGTCAACAACGAATCAAATTATTCAGTTCGATGAGATCTTAGTGACGACACAACTAACCATGATGGCATCTCGATGAGTTTCCAAGGTAAATCGTACATTATGTGGTAAAATACTCAATTTTTGCCACTTTTCACACTTTAAAGCTCGATAACTTCGGAAATTGAACTCCAAATTTCGTCAACAACGAATCAAATTATTCAATTCGATGAGATCATAATGACGACACAAATAACCATGATGGCATCTCGATGAGTTTCCAAGATAAATCGTACTTTATGTGCTCAAACACACAACTTTCGCCACTTTTCACACTTTGAAGCTCGATAAGTTCGGAAATTGAACTCCAAATTTCGTCAACAACGAATCAAATTATTCAGTTCGATGAGATCTTAGTGACGACACAACTAACCATGATGGCATCTCGATGAGTTTCCAAGGTAAATCGTACATTATGTGGTGAAATACTCAATTTTTGCCACTTTTCACACTTTGAAGCTCGATAACTTCGGAAATTGAACTCCAAATTTCGTCAACAACGAATCAAATTTTTCAGTTCGATGAGATCATAATGACGACACAACTAACCATGATGGCATCTCGATGAGTTTCCAACATAAATCGTACTTTATGTGCTCAAACACACAACTTTAGCCACTTTTCACACTTTGAAGCTCGATAACTTCGGAAATTGAACTCCAAATTTCGTCAACAACGAATCAAATTATTCAGTTCGATGAGATCATAATGACGACACAACTAACCATGATGGCATCTCGATGAGTTTCCAAGATAAATCGTACTTTATGTGCTCAAACACACAAATTTAGCCACTTTTCTCACTTTGAAGCTCGATAACTTCGGAAATTGAACTCCAAATTTCGTCAACAACGAATCAAATTATTCAGTTCGATGAGATCATAATGACGACACAACTAACCATGATGGCATCTCGATGAGTTTCCAACATAAATCGTACTTTATGTGCTCAAACACACAACTTTAGCCACTTTTCACACTTTGAAGCTCGATAACTTCGGAAATTGAACTCCAAATTTCGTCAACAACGAATCAAATTATTCAGTTCGATGAGATCTTAGCGACGACACAACTAACCATGATGGCATCTCGATGAGTTTCCAAGGTAAATCGTACATTATGTGGTGAAATACTCAATTTTTGCCACTTTTCACACTTTGAAGCTCGATAACTTCGGAAATTGAACTCCAAATTTCGTCAACAACGAATCAAATTATTCAGTTCGATGAGATCATAATGACGACACAACTAACCATGATGGCATCTCGATGAGTTTCCAAGGTAAATCGTACATTATGTGGTGAAATACTCAATTTTTGCCACTTTTCACACTTTGAAGCTCGATAACTTCGGAAATTGAACTCCAAATTTCGTCAACAACGAATCAAATTATTCAGTTCGATGAGATCATAATGACGACACAACTAACCATGATGGCATCTCGATGAGTTTCCAACATAAATCGTACTTTATGTGCTCAAACACACAATTTTAGCCACTTTTCACACTTTGAAGCTCGATAACTTCGGAAATTGAACTCCAAATTTCGTCAACAACGAATCAAATTATTCAGTTCGATGAGATCATAATGACGACACAACTAACCATGATGGCATCTCGATGAGTTTCCAACATAAATCGTACTTTATGTGCTCAAACACACAACTTTTGCCACTTTTCACACTTTGAAGCTCGATAACTTCGGAAATTGAACTCCAAATTTCGTCAACAACGAATCAAATTATTCAGTTCGATGAGATCATAATGACGACACAACTAACCATGATGGCATCTCGATGAGTTTCCAAGGTAAATCGTACATTATGTGGTGAAATACTCAATTTTTGCCACTTTTCACACTTTGAAGCTCGATAACTTCGGAAATTGAACTCCAAATTTCGTCAACAACGAATCAAATTATTCAGTTCGATGAGATCATAATGACGACACAACTAACCATGATGGCATCTCGATGAGTTTCCAACATAAATCGTACTTTATGTGCTCAAACACACAATTTTAGCCACTTTTCACACTTTGAAGCTCGATAACTTCGGAAATTGAACTCCAAATTTCGTCAACAACGAATCAAATTATTCAGTTCGATGAGATCATAATGACGACACAACTAACCATGATGGCATCTCGATGAGTTTCCAACATAAATCGTACTTTATGTGCTCAAACACACAACTTTTGCCACTTTTCACACTTTGAAGCTCGATAACTTCGGAAATTGAACTCCAAATTTCGTCAACAACGAATCAAATTATTCAGTTCGATGAGATCTTAGTGACGACACAACTAACCATGATGGCATCTCGATGAGTTTCCAAGGTAAATCGTACATTATGTGGTAAAATACTCAATTTTTGCCACTTTTCACACTTTAAAGCTCGATAACTTCGGAAATTGAACTCCAAATTTCGTCAACAACGAATCAAATTATTCAGTTCGATGAGATCATAATGACGACACAACTAACCATGATGGCATCTCGATGAGTTTCCAACATAAATCGTACTTTATGTGCTCAAACACACAACTTTAGCCACTTTTCACACTTTGAAGCTCGATAACTTCGGAAATTGAACTCCAAATTTCGTCAACAACGAATCAAATTATTCAGTTCGATGAGATCATAATGACGACACAACTAACCATGATGGCATCTCGATGAGTTTCCAAGGTAAATCGTACATTATGTGGTGAAATACTCAATTTTTGCCACTTTTCACACTTTGAAGCTCGATAACTTCGGAAATTGAACTCCAAATTTCGTCAACAACGAATCAAATTATTCAGTTCGATGAGATCTTAGTGACGACACAACTAACCATGATGGCATCTCGATGAGTTTCCAAGGTAAATCGTACATTATGTGGTGAAATACTCAATTTTTGCTACTTTTCACACTTTGAAGCTCGATAACTTCGGAAATTGAACTCCAAATTTCGTCAACAACGAATCAAATTATTCAGTTCGATGAGATCATAATGACGACACAACTAACCATGATGGCATCTCGATGAGTTTCCAAGGTAAATCGTACATTATGTGGTGAAATACTCAATTTTTGCCACTTTTCACACTTTGAAGCTCGATAACTTCGGAAATTGAACTCCAAATTTCGTCAACAACGAATCAAATTATTCAGTTCGATGAGATCTTAGTGACGACACAACTAACCATGATGGCATCTCGATGAGTTTCCAAGGTAAATCGTACATTATGTGGTGAAATACTCAATTTTTGCCACTTTTCACACTTTAAAGCTCGATAACTTCGGAAATTGAACTCCAAATTTCGTCAACAACGAATCAAATTATTCAGTTCGATGAGATCTTAGTGACGACACAACTAACCATGATGGCATCTCGATGAGTTTCCAAGGTAAATCGTACATTATGTGGTGAAATACTCAATTTTTGGCACTTTTCACACTTTGAAGCTCGATAACTTCGGAAATTGAACTCCAAATTTCGTCAACAACGAATCAAATTTTTCAGTTCGATGAGATCATAATGACGACACAACTAACCATGATGGCATCTCGATGAGTTTCCAACATAAATCGTACTTTATGTGCTCAAACACACAACTTTAGCCACTTTTCACACTTTGAAGCTCGATAACTTCGGAAATTGAACTCCAAATTTCGTCAACAACGAATCAAATTATTCAGTTCGATGAGATCATAATGACGACACAACTAACCATGATGGCATCTCGATGAGTTTCCAAGATAAATCGTACTTTATGTGCTCAAACACACAAATTTAGCCACTTTTCTCACTTTGAAGCTCGATAACTTCGGAAATTGAACTCCAAATTTCGTCAACAACGAATCAAATTATTCAGTTCGATGAGATCATAATGACGACACAACTAACCATGATGGCATCTCGATGAGTTTCCAACATAAATCGTACTTTATGTGCTCAAACACACAACTTTAGCCACTTTTCACACTTTGAAGCTCGATAACTTCGGAAATTGAACTCCAAATTTCGTCAACAACGAATCAAATTATTCAGTTCGATGAGATCTTAGTGACGACACAACTAACCATGATGGCATCTCGATGAGTTTCCAAGGTAAATCGTACATTATGTGGTGAAATACTCAATTTTTGCCACTTTTCACACTTTAAAGCTCGATAACTTCGGAAATTGAACTCCAAATTTCGTCAACAACGAATCAAATTATTCAGTTCGATGAGATCATAATGACGACACAACTAACCATGATGGCATCTCGATGAGTTTCCAACTTAAATCGTACTTTATGTGCTCAAACACACAACTTTAGCCACTTTTCACACTTTGAAGCTCGATAACTTCGGAAATTGAACTCCAAATTTCGTCAACAACGAATCAAATTATTCAGTTCGATGAGATCTTAGCGACGACACAACTAACCATGATGGCATCTCGATGAGTTTCCAAGGTAAATCGTACATTATGTGGTGAAATACTCAATTTTTGCCACTTTTCACACTTTAAAGCTCGATAACTTCGGAAATTGAACTCCAAATTTCGTCAACAACGAATCAAATTATTCAGTTCGATGAGATCATAATGACGACACAACTAACCATGATGGCATCTCGATGAGTTTCCAACTTAAATCGTACTTTATGTGCTCAAACACACAACTTTAGCCACTTTTCACACTTTGAAGCTCGATAACTTCGGAAATTGAACTCCAAATTTCGTCAACAACGAATCAAATTATTCAGTTCGATGAGATCTTAGTGACGACACAACTAACCATGATGGCATCTCGATGAGTTTCCAAGGTAAATCGTACATTATGTGGTGAAATACTCAATTTTTGCCACTTTTCACACTTTAAAGCTCGATAACTTCGGAAATTGAACTCCAAATTTCGTCAACAACGAATCAAATTATTCAGTTCGATGAGATCATAATGACGACACAACTAACCATGATGGCATCTCGATGAGTTTCCAACTTAAATCGTACTTTATGTGCTCAAACACACAACTTTAGCCACTTTTCACACTTTGAAGCTCGATAACTTCGGAAATTGAACTCCAAATTTCGTCAACAACGAATCAAATTATTCAGTTCGATGAGATCATAATGACGACACAACTAACCATGATGGCATCTCGATGAGTTTCCAAGATAAATCGTACTTTATGTGCTCAAACACACAAATTTAGCCACTTTTCTCACTTTGAAGCTCGATAACTTCGGAAATTGAACTCCAAATTTCGTCAACAACGAATCAAATTATTCAGTTCGATGAGATCATAATGACGACACAACTAACCATGATGGCATCTCGATGAGTTTCCAACATAAATCGTACTTTATGTGCTCAAACACACAACTTTAGCCACTTTTCACACTTTGAAGCTCGATAACTTCGGAAATTGAACTCCAAATTTCGTCAACAACGAATCAAATTATTCAGTTCGATGAGATCTTAGTGACGACACAACTAACCATGATGGCATCTCGATGAGTTTCCAAGGTAAATCGTACATTATGTGGTGAAATACTCAATTTTTGCCACTTTTCACACTTTAAAGCTCGATAACTTCGGAAATTGAACTCCAAATTTCGTCAACAACGAATCAAATTATTCAGTTCGATGAGATCATAATGACGACACAACTAACCATGATGGCATCTCGATGAGTTTCCAACTTAAATCGTACTTTATGTGCTCAAACACACAACTTTAGCCACTTTTCACACTTTGAAGCTCGATAACTTCGGAAATTGAACTCCAAATTTCGTCAACAACGAATCAAATTATTCAGTTCGATGAGATCATAATGACGACACAACTAACCATGATGGCATCTCGATGAGTTTCCAAGGTAAATCGTACATTATGTGGTGAAATACTCAATTTTTGCCACTTTTCACACTTTGAAGCTCGATAACTTCGGAAATTGAACTCCAAATTTCGTCAACAACGAATCAAATTATTCAGTTCGATGAGATCATAATGACGACACAACTAACCATGATGGCATCTCGATGAGTTTCCAACATAAATCGTACTTTATGTGCTCAAACACACAACTTTTGCCACTTTTCACACTTTGAAGCTCGATAACTTCGGAAATTGAACTCCAAATTTCGTCAACAACGAATCAAATTATTCAGTTCGATGAGATCTTAGTGACGACACAACTAACCATGATGGCATCTCGATGAGTTTCCAAGGTAAATCGTACATTATGTGGTAAAATACTCAATTTTTGCCACTTTTCACACTTTAAAGCTCGATAACTTCGGAAATTGAACTCCAAATTTCGTCAACAACGAATCAAATTATTCAATTCGATGAGATCATAATGACGACACAAATAACCATGATGGCATCTCGATGAGTTTCCAAGATAAATCGTACTTTATGTGCTCAAACACACAACTTTCGCCACTTTTCACACTTTGAAGCTCGATAAGTTCGGAAATTGAACTCCAAATTTCGTCAACAACGAATCAAATTATTCAGTTCGATGAGATCTTAGTGACGACACAACTAACCATGATGGCATCTCGATGAGTTTCCAAGGTAAATCGTACATTATGTGGTGAAATACTCAATTTTTGCCACTTTTCACACTTTGAAGCTCGATAACTTCGGAAATTGAACTCCAAATTTCGTCAACAACGAATCAAATTTTTCAGTTCGATGAGATCATAATGACGACACAACTAACCATGATGGCATCTCGATGAGTTTCCAACATAAATCGTACTTTATGTGCTCAAACACACAACTTTAGCCACTTTTCACACTTTGAAGCTCGATAACTTCGGAAATTGAACTCCAAATTTCGTCAACAACGAATCAAATTATTCAGTTCGATGAGATCATAATGACGACACAACTAACCATGATGGCATCTCGATGAGTTTCCAAGATAAATCGTACTTTATGTGCTCAAACACACAAATTTAGCCACTTTTCTCACTTTGAAGCTCGATAACTTCGGAAATTGAACTCCAAATTTCGTCAACAACGAATCAAATTATTCAGTTCGATGAGATCATAATGACGACACAACTAACCATGATGGCATCTCGATGAGTTTCCAACATAAATCGTACTTTATGTGCTCAAACACACAACTTTAGCCACTTTTCACACTTTGAAGCTCGATAACTTCGGAAATTGAACTCCAAATTTCGTCAACAACGAATCAAATTATTCAGTTCGATGAGATCTTAGTGACGACACAACTAACCATGATGGCATCTCGATGAGTTTCCAAGGTAAATCGTACATTATGTGGTGAAATACTCAATTTTTGCTACTTTTCACACTTTGAAGCTCGATAACTTCGGAAATTGAACTCCAAATTTCGTCAACAACGAATCAAATTATTCAGTTCGATGAGATCATAATGACGACACAACTAACCATGATGGCATCTCGATGAGTTTCCAAGGTAAATCGTACATTATGTGGTGAAATACTCAATTTTTGCCACTTTTCACACTTTGAAGCTCGATAACTTCGGAAATTGAACTCCAAATTTCGTCAACAACGAATCAAATTATTCAGTTCGATGAGATCTTAGTGACGACACAACTAACCATGATGGCATCTCGATGAGTTTCCAAGGTAAATCGTACATTATGTGGTGAAATACTCAATTTTTGCCACTTTTCACACTTTAAAGCTCGATAACTTCGGAAATTGAACTCCAAATTTCGTCAACAACGAATCAAATTATTCAGTTCGATGAGATCTTAGTGACGACACAACTAACCATGATGGCATCTCGATGAGTTTCCAAGGTAAATCGTACATTATGTGGTGAAATACTCAATTTTTGGCACTTTTCACACTTTGAAGCTCGATAACTTCGGAAATTGAACTCCAAATTTCGTCAACAACGAATCAAATTTTTCAGTTCGATGAGATCATAATGACGACACAACTAACCATGATGGCATCTCGATGAGTTTCCAACATAAATCGTACTTTATGTGCTCAAACACACAACTTTAGCCACTTTTCACACTTTGAAGCTCGATAACTTCGGAAATTGAACTCCAAATTTCGTCAACAACGAATCAAATTATTCAGTTCGATGAGATCATAATGACGACACAACTAACCATGATGGCATCTCGATGAGTTTCCAAGATAAATCGTACTTTATGTGCTCAAACACACAAATTTAGCCACTTTTCTCACTTTGAAGCTCGATAACTTCGGAAATTGAACTCCAAATTTCGTCAACAACGAATCAAATTATTCAGTTCGATGAGATCTTAGTGACGACACAACTAACCATGATGGCATCTCGATGAGTTTCCAAGGTAAATCGTACATTATGTGGTGAAATACTCAATTTTTGCCACTTTTCACACTTTAAAGCTCGATAACTTCGGAAATTGAACTCCAAATTTCGTCAACAACGAATCAAATTATTCAGTTCGATGAGATCATAATGACGACACAACTAACCATGATGGCATCTCGATGAGTTTCCAACTTAAATCGTACTTTATGTGCTCAAACACACAACTTTAGCCACTTTTCACACTTTGAAGCTCGATAACTTCGGAAATTGAACTCCAAATTTCGTCAACAACGAATCAAATTATTCAGTTCGATGAGATCTTAGCGACGACACAACTAACCATGATGGCATCTCGATGAGTTTCCAAGGTAAATCGTACATTATGTGGTGAAATACTCAATTTTTGCCACTTTTCACACTTTGAAGCTCGATAACTTCGGAAATTGAACTCCAAATTTCGTCAACAACGAATCAAATTATTCAGTTCGATGAGATCATAATGACGACACAACTAACCATGATGGCATCTCGATGAGTTTCCAAGGTAAATCGTACATTATGTGGTGAAATACTCAATTTTTGCCACTTTTCACACTTTGAAGCTCGATAACTTCGGAAATTGAACTCCAAATTTCGTCAACAACGAATCAAATTATTCAGTTCGATGAGATCATAATGACGACACAACTAACCATGATGGCATCTCGATGAGTTTCCAACATAAATCGTACTTTATGTGCTCAAACACACAACTTTTGCCACTTTTCACACTTTGAAGCTCGATAACTTCGGAAATTGAACTCCAAATTTCGTCAACAACGAATCAAATTATTCAGTTCGATGAGATCTTAGTGACGACACAACTAACCATGATGGCATCTCGATGAGTTTCCAAGGTAAATCGTACATTATGTGGTAAAATACTCAATTTTTGCCACTTTTCACACTTTAAAGCTCGATAACTTCGGAAATTGAACTCCAAATTTCGTCAACAACGAATCAAATTATTCAATTCGATGAGATCATAATGACGACACAAATAACCATGATGGCATCTCGATGAGTTTCCAAGATAAATCGTACTTTATGTGCTCAAACACACAACTTTCGCCACTTTTCACACTTTGAAGCTCGATAAGTTCGGAAATTGAACTCCAAATTTCGTCAACAACGAATCAAATTATTCAGTTCGATGAGATCTTAGTGACGACACAACTAACCATGATGGCATCTCGATGAGTTTCCAAGGTAAATCGTACATTATGTGGTGAAATACTCAATTTTTGCCACTTTTCACACTTTGAAGCTCGATAACTTCGGAAATTGAACTCCAAATTTCGTCAACAACGAATCAAATTTTTCAGTTCGATGAGATCATAATGACGACACAACTAACCATGATGGCATCTCGATGAGTTTCCAACATAAATCGTACTTTATGTGCTCAAACACACAACTTTAGCCACTTTTCACACTTTGAAGCTCGATAACTTCGGAAATTGAACTCCAAATTTCGTCAACAACGAATCAAATTATTCAGTTCGATGAGATCATAATGACGACACAACTAACCATGATGGCATCTCGATGAGTTTCCAAGATAAATCGTACTTTATGTGCTCAAACACACAAATTTAGCCACTTTTCTCACTTTGAAGCTCGATAACTTCGGAAATTGAACTCCAAATTTCGTCAACAACGAATCAAATTATTCAGTTCGATGAGATCATAATGACGATACAACTAACCATGATGGCATCTCGATGAGTTTCCAACATAAATCGTACTTTATGTGCTCAAACACACAACTTTAGCCACTTTTCACACTTTGAAGCTCGATAACTTCGGAAATTGAACTCCAAATTTCGTCAACAACGAATCAAATTATTCAGTTGGACGAGATCTTAGTGACGACACAACTAACCATGATGGCATCTCGATGAGTTTCCAAGGTAAATCGTACATTATGTGGTGAAATACTCAATTTTTGCCACTTTTCACACTTTAAAGCTCGATAACTTCGGAAATTGAACTCCAAATTTCGTCAACAACGAATCAAATTATTCAGTTCGATGAGATCATAATGACGACACAACTAACCATGATGGCATCTCGATGAGTTTCCAACATAAATCGTACTTTATGTGCTCAAACACACAACTTTAGCCACTTTTCACACTTTGAAGCTCGATAACTTCGGAAATTGAACTCCAAATTTCGTCAACAACGAATCAAATTATTCAGTTCGATGAGATCTTAGCGACGACACAACTAACCATGATGGCATCTCGATGAGTTTCCAAGGTAAATCGTACATTATGTGGTGAAATACTCAATTTTTGCCACTTTTCACACTTTGAAGCTCGATAACTTCGGAAATTGAACTCCAAATTTCGTCAACAACGAATCAAATTATTCAGTTCGATGAGATCATAATGACGACACAACTAACCATGATGGCATCTCGATGAGTTTCCAAGGTAAATCGTACATTATGTGGTGAAATACTCAATTTTTGCCACTTTTCACACTTTGAAGCTCGATAACTTCGGAAATTGAACTCCAAATTTCGTCAACAACGAATCAAATTATTCAGTTCGATGAGATCATAATGACGACACAACTAACCATGATGGCATCTCGATGAGTTTCCAACATAAATCGTACTTTATGTGCTCAAACACACAATTTTAGCCACTTTTCACACTTTGAAGCTCGATAACTTCGGAAATTGAACTCCAAATTTCGTCAACAACGAATCAAATTATTCAGTTCGATGAGATCATAATGACGACACAACTAACCATGATGGCATCTCGATGAATTTCCAACATAAATCGTACTTTATGTGCTCAAACACACAACTTTTGCCACTTTTCACACTTTGAAGCTCGATAACTTCGGGAATTTAACTCCAAATTTCGTCAACAACGAATCAAATTATTCAGTTCGATGAGATCTTAGTGACGACACAACTAACCATGATGGCATCTCGATGAGTTTCCAAGGTAAATCGTACATTATGTGGTAAAATACTCAATTTTTGCCACTTTTCACACTTTAAAGCTCGATAACTTCGGAAATTGAACTCCAAATTTCGTCAACAACGAATCAAATTATTCAGTTCGATGAGATCATAATGACGACACAACTAACCATGATGGCATCTCGATGAGTTTCCAACATAAATCGTACTTTATGTGCTCAAACACACAACTTTAGCCACTTTTCACACTTTGAAGCTCGATAACTTCGGAAATTGAACTCCAAATTTCGTCAACAACGAATCAAATTATTCAGTTCGATGAGATCTTAGTGACGACACAACTAACCATGATGGCATCTCGATGAGTTTCCAAGGTAAATCGTACATTATGTGGTAAAATACTCAATTTTTGCCACTTTTCACACTTTAAAGCTCGATAACTTCGGAAATTGAACTCCAAATTTCGTCAACAACGAATCAAATTATTCAGTTCGATGAGATCATAATGACGACACAACTAACCATGATGGCATCTTGATGAGTTTCCAACATAAATCGTACTTTATGTGCTCAAACACACAACTTTAGCCACTTTTCACACTTTGAAGCTCGATAACTTCGGAAATTGAACTCCAAATTTCGTCAACAACGAATCAAATTATTCAGTTCGATGAGATCATAATGACGACACAACTAACCATGATGGCATCTCGATGAGTTTCCAACATAAATCGTACTTTATGTGCTCAAACACACAACTTTAGCCACTTTTCACACTTTGAAGCTCGATAACTTCGGAAATTGAACTCCAAATTTCGTCAACAACGAATCAAATTATTCAGTTGGACGAGATCTTAGTGACGACACAACTAACCATGATGGCATCTCGATGAGTTTCCAAGGTAAATCGTACATTATGTGGTGAAATACTCAATTTTTGCCACTTTTCACACTTTGAAGCTCGATAACTTCGGAAATTGAACTCCAAATTTCGTCAACAACGAATCAAATTATTCAGTTCGATGAGATCATAATGACGACACAACTAACCATGATGGCATCTCGATGAGTTTCCAAGGTAAATCGTACATTATGTGGTGAAATACTCAATTTTTGCCACTTTTCACACTTTGAAGCTCGATAACTTCGGAAATTGAACTCCAAATTTCGTCAACAACGAATCAAATTATTCAGTTCGATGAGATCATAATGACGACACAACTAACCATGATGGCATCTCGATGAGTTTCCAACATAAATCGTACTTTATGTGCTCAAACACACAACTTTAGCCACTTTTCACACTTTGAAGCTCGATAACTTCGGAAATTGAACTCCAAATTTCGTCAACAACGAATCAAATTATTCAGTTCGATGAGATCTTAGTGACGACACAACTAACCATGATGGCATCTCGATGAGTTTCCAAGGTAAATCGTACATTATGTGGTAAAATACTCAATTTTTGCCACTTTTCACACTTTAAAGCTCGATAACTTCGGAAATTGAACTCCAAATTTCGTCAACAACGAATCAAATTATTCAGTTCGATGAGATCATAATGACGACACAACTAACCATGATGGCATCTCGATGAGTTTCCAACATAAATCGTACTTTATGTGCTCAAACACACAACTTTAGCCACTTTTCACACTTTGAAGCTCGATAACTTCGGAAATTGAACTCCAAATTTCGTCAACAACGAATCAAATTATTCAGTTCGATGAGATCATAATGACGACACAACTAACCATGATGGCATCTCGATGAGTTTCCAAGATAAATCGTACTTTATGTGCTCAAACACACAAATTTAGCCACTTTTCTCACTTTGAAGCTCGATAACTTCGGAAATTGAACTCCAAATTTCGTCAACAACGAATCAAATTATTCAGTTCGATGAGATCATAATGACGATACAACTAACCATGATGGCATCTCGATGAGTTTCCAACATAAATCGTACTTTATGTGCTCAAACACACAACTTTAGCCACTTTTCACACTTTGAAGCTCGATAACTTCGGAAATTGAACTCCAAATTTCGTCAACAACGAATCAAATTATTCAGTTGGACGAGATCTTAGTGACGACACAACTAACCATGATGGCATCTCGATGAGTTTCCAAGGTAAATCGTACATTATGTGGTGAAATACTCAATTTTTGCCACTTTTCACACTTTAAAGCTCGATAACTTCGGAAATTGAACTCCAAATTTCGTCAACAACGAATCAAATTATTCAGTTCGATGAGATCATAATGACGACACAACTAACCATGATGGCATCTCGATGAGTTTCCAACATAAATCGTACTTTATGTGCTCAAACACACAACTTTAGCCACTTTTCACACTTTGAAGCTCGATAACTTCGGAAATTGAACTCCAAATTTCGTCAACAACGAATCAAATTATTCAGTTCGATGAGATCTTAGCGACGACACAACTAACCATGATGGCATCTCGATGAGTTTCCAAGGTAAATCGTACATTATGTGGTGAAATACTCAATTTTTGCCACTTTTCACACTTTGAAGCTCGATAACTTCGGAAATTGAACTCCAAATTTCGTCAACAACGAATCAAATTATTCAGTTCGATGAGATCATAATGACGACACAACTAACCATGATGGCATCTCGATGAGTTTCCAAGGTAAATCGTACATTATGTGGTGAAATACTCAATTTTTGCCACTTTTCACACTTTGAAGCTCGATAACTTCGGAAATTGAACTCCAAATTTCGTCAACAACGAATCAAATTATTCAGTTCGATGAGATCATAATGACGACACAACTAACCATGATGGCATCTCGATGAGTTTCCAACATAAATCGTACTTTATGTGCTCAAACACACAATTTTAGCCACTTTTCACACTTTGAAGCTCGATAACTTCGGAAATTGAACTCCAAATTTCGTCAACAACGAATCAAATTATTCAGTTCGATGAGATCATAATGACGACACAACTAACCATGATGGCATCTCGATGAATTTCCAACATAAATCGTACTTTATGTGCTCAAACACACAACTTTTGCCACTTTTCACACTTTGAAGCTCGATAACTTCGGGAATTTAACTCCAAATTTCGTCAACAACGAATCAAATTATTCAGTTCGATGAGATCTTAGTGACGACACAACTAACCATGATGGCATCTCGATGAGTTTCCAAGGTAAATCGTACATTATGTGGTAAAATACTCAATTTTTGCCACTTTTCACACTTTAAAGCTCGATAACTTCGGAAATTGAACTCCAAATTTCGTCAACAACGAATCAAATTATTCAGTTCGATGAGATCATAATGACGACACAACTAACCATGATGGCATCTCGATGAGTTTCCAACATAAATCGTACTTTATGTGCTCAAACACACAACTTTAGCCACTTTTCACACTTTGAAGCTCGATAACTTCGGAAATTGAACTCCAAATTTCGTCAACAACGAATCAAATTATTCAGTTCGATGAGATCTTAGTGACGACACAACTAACCATGATGGCATCTCGATGAGTTTCCAAGGTAAATCGTACATTATGTGGTAAAATACTCAATTTTTGCCACTTTTCACACTTTAAAGCTCGATAACTTCGGAAATTGAACTCCAAATTTCGTCAACAACGAATCAAATTATTCAGTTCGATGAGATCATAATGACGACACAACTAACCATGATGGCATCTTGATGAGTTTCCAACATAAATCGTACTTTATGTGCTCAAACACACAACTTTAGCCACTTTTCACACTTTGAAGCTCGATAACTTCGGAAATTGAACTCCAAATTTCGTCAACAACGAATCAAATTATTCAGTTCGATGAGATCATAATGACGACACAACTAACCATGATGGCATCTCGATGAGTTTCCAACATAAATCGTACTTTATGTGCTCAAACACACAACTTTAGCCACTTTTCACACTTTGAAGCTCGATAACTTCGGAAATTGAACTCCAAATTTCGTCAACAACGAATCAAATTATTCAGTTGGACGAGATCTTAGTGACGACACAACTAACCATGATGGCATCTCGATGAGTTTCCAAGGTAAATCGTACATTATGTGGTGAAATACTCAATTTTTGCCACTTTTCACACTTTGAAGCTCGATAACTTCGGAAATTGAACTCCAAATTTCGTCAACAACGAATCAAATTATTCAGTTCGATGAGATCATAATGACGACACAACTAACCATGATGGCATCTCGATGAGTTTCCAAGGTAAATCGTACATTATGTGGTGAAATACTCAATTTTTGCCACTTTTCACACTTTGAAGCTCGATAACTTCGGAAATTGAACTCCAAATTTCGTCAACAACGAATCAAATTATTCAGTTCGATGAGATCATAATGACGACACAACTAACCATGATGGCATCTCGATGAGTTTCCAACATAAATCGTACTTTATGTGCTCAAACACACAACTTTAGCCACTTTTCACACTTTGAAGCTCGATAACTTCGGAAATTGAACTCCAAATTTCGTCAACAACGAATCAAATTATTCAGTTCGATGAGATCTTAGTGACGACACAACTAACCATGATGGCATCTCGATGAGTTTCCAAGGTAAATCGTACATTATGTGGTAAAATACTCAATTTTTGCCACTTTTCACACTTTAAAGCTCGATAACTTCGGAAATTGAACTCCAAATTTCGTCAACAACGAATCAAATTATTCAGTTCGATGAGATCATAATGACGACACAACTAACCATGATGGCATCTTGATGAGTTTCCAACATAAATCGTACTTTATGTGCTCAAACACACAACTTTAGCCACTTTTCACACTTTGAAGCTCGATAACTTCGGAAATTGAACTCCAAATTTCGTCAACAACGAATCAAATTATTCAGTTCGATGAGATCATAATGACGACACAACTAACCATGATGGCATCTCGATGAGTTTCCAAGGTAAATCGTACATTATGTGGTGAAATACTCAATTTTTGCCACTTTTCACACTTTGAAGCTCGATAACTTCGGAAATTGAACTCCAAATTTCGTCAACAACGAATCAAATTATTCAGTTCGATGAGATCATAATGACGACACAACTAACCATGATGGCATCTCGATGAGTTTCCAACATAAATCGTACTTTATGTGCTCAAACACACAATTTTTGCCACTTTTCACACTTTGAAGCTCGATAACTTCGGAAATTGAACTCCAAATTTCGTCAACAACGAATCAAATTATTCAGTTCGATGAGATCATAATGACGACACAACTAACCATGATGGCATCTCGATGAGTTTCCAACATAAATCGTACTTTATGTGCTCAAACACACAACTTTTGCCACTTTTCACACTTTGAAGCTCGATAACTTCGGAAATTGAACTCCAAATTTCGTCAACAACGAATCAAATTATTCAGTTCGATGAGATCTTAGTGACGACACAACTAACCATGATGGCATCTCGATGAGTTTCCAAGGTAAATCGTACATTATGTGGTAAAATACTCAATTTTTGCCACTTTTCACACTTTAAAGCTCGATAACTTCGGAAATTGAACTCCAAATTTCGTCAACAACGAATCAAATTATTCAGTTCGATGAGATCATAATGACGACACAACTAACCATGATGGCATCTCGATGAGTTTCCAACATAAATCGTACTTTATGTGCTCAAACACACAACTTTAGCCACTTTTCACACTTTGAAGCTCGATAACTTCGGAAATTGAACTCCAAATTTCGTCAACAACGAATAAAATTATTCAGTTCGATGAGATCTTAGTGACGACACAACTAACCATGATGGCATCTCGATGAGTTTCCAAGGTAAATCGTACATTATGTGGTGAAATACTCAATTTTTGCCACTTTTCACACTTTGAAGCTCGATAACTTCGGAAATTGAACTCCAAATTTCGTCAACAACGAATCAAATTATTCAGTTCGATGAGATCATAATGACGACACAACTAACCATGATGGCATCTCGATGAGTTTCCAAGGTAAATCGTACATTATGTGGTGAAATACTCAATTTTTGCCACTTTTCACACTTTGAAGCTCGATAACTTCGGAAATTGAACTCCAAATTTCGTCAACAACGAATCAAATTATTCAGTTCGATGAGATCATAATGACGACACAACTAACCATGATGGCATCTCGATGAGTTTCCAACATAAATCGTACTTTATGTGCTCAAACACACAACTTTTGCCACTTTTCACACTTTGAAGCTCGATAACTTCGGAAATTGAACTCCAAATTTCGTCAACAACGAATCAAATTATTCAGTTCGATGAGATCTTAGTGACGACACAACTAACCATGATGGCATCTCGATGAGTTTCCAAGGTAAATCGTACATTATGTGGTAAAATACTCAATTTTTGCCACTTTTCACACTTTAAAGCTCGATAACTTCGGAAATTGAACTCCAAATTTCGTCAACAACGAATCAAATTATTCAGTTCGATGAGATCATAATGACGACACAACTAACCATGATGGCATCTCGATGAGTTTCCAACATAAATCGTACTTTATGTGCTCAAACACACAACTTTAGCCACTTTTCACACTTTGAAGCTCGATAACTTCGGAAATTGAACTCCAAATTTCGTCAACAACGAATCAAATTATTCAGTTCGATGAGATCTTAGTGACGACACAACTAACCATGATGGCATCTCGATGAGTTTCCAAGGTAAATCGTACATTATGTGGTGAAATACTCAATTTTTGCCACTTTTCACACTTTAAAGCTCGATAACTTCGGAAATTGAACTCCAAATTTCGTCAACAACGAATCAAATTATTCAGTTCGATGAGATCATAATGACGACACAACTAACCATGATGGCATCTCGATGAGTTTCCAACATAAATCGTACTTTATGTGCTCAAACACACAACTTTAGCCACTTTTCACACTTTGAAGCTCGATAACTTCGGAAATTGAACTCCAAATTTCGTCAACAACGAATCAAATTATTCAGTTCGATGAGATCTTAGTGACGACACAACTAACCATGATGGCATCTCGATGAGTTTCCAAGGTAAATCGTACATTATGTGGTGAAATACTCAATTTTTGCCACTTTTCACAATTTGAAGCTCGATAACTTCGGAAATTGAACTCCAAATTTCGTCAACAACGAATCAAATTATTCAGTTCGATGAGATCATAATGACGACACAACTAACCATGATGGCATCTCGATGAGTTTCCAAGGTAAATCGTACATTATGTGGTGAAATACTCAATTTTTGCCACTTTTCACACTTTGAAGCTCGATAACTTCGGAAATTGAACTCCAAATTTCGTCAACAACGAATCAAATTATTCAGTTCGATGAGATCTTAGTGACGACACAACTAACCATGATGGCATCTCGTGAGTTTCCAAGACAAATCGTACTTTATGTGCTCAAACACACAACTTTAGCCACTTTTCACACTTTGAAGCTCGATAACTTCGGAAATTGAACTCCAAATTTCGTCAACAACGAATCATATTATTCAATTCGATGAGATCTTAGTGACGACACAACTAACCATGATGGCATCTCGATGAGTTTCCAAGATAAATCGTACATTATGTGGTGAAATACTCAATTTTTGCCACTTTTCACACTTTGAAGCTCGATAACTTCGGAAATTGAACTCCAAATTTCGTCAACAACGAATCAAATTATTCAATTCGATGAGATCTTAGTGACGACACAACTAACCATGATGGCATCTCGATGAGTTTCCAAGGTAAATCGTACATTATGTGGTGAAATACTCAATTTTTGCCACTTTTCACACTTTGAAGCTCGATAACTTCGGAAATTGAACTCCAAATTTCGTCAACAACGAATCAAATTATTCAGTTGGACGAGATCTTAGTGACGACACAACTAACCATGATGGCATCTCGATGAGTTTCCAAGATAAATCGTACTTTATGTGCTCAAACATACAACTTTTGCCACTTTTCACACTTTGAAGCTCGATAACTTCGGAAATTGAACTCCAAATTTCGTCAACAACGAATCAAATTATTCAGTTGGACGAGATCTTAGTGACGACACAACTAACCATGATGGCATCTCGATGAGTTTCCAACATAAATCGTACTTTATGTGCTCAAACACACAACTTTAGCCACTTTTCACACTTTGAAGCTCGATAACTTCGGAAATTGAACTCCAAATTTCGTCAACAACGAATCAAATTATTCACTTGGACGAGATCTTAGTGACGACACAAGTAACCATGATGGCATCTCGATGAGTTTCCAAGGTAAATCGTACTTTATGTGCTCAAACACACAACTTTCGCCACTTTTCACACTTTGAAGCTCGATAACTTCGGAAATTGAACTCCAAATTTCGACAACAACGAATCAAATTATTCAGTTCGATGAGATCTTAGTGACGACACAACTAACCATCATGGCATCTCGATGAGTTTCCAAGGTAAATCGTACATTATGTGGTGAAATACTCAATTTTTGCCACTTTTCACACTTTGAAGCTCGATAACTTCGGAAATTGAACTCCAAATTTCGTCAACAACGAATCAAATTATTCAGTTCGATGAGATCATAATGACGACACAACTAACCATGATGGCATCTCGATGAGTTTCCAACACAAATCGTACTTTATGTGCTCAAACACACAACTTTTGCCACTTTTCACACTTTGAAGCTCGATAACTTCGGAAATTGAACTCCAAATTTCGTCAACAACGAATCAAATTATTCAGTTCGATGAGATCTTAGTGACGACACAACTAACCATGATGGCATCTCGATGAGTTTCCAAGGTAAATCGTACATTATGTGGTAAAATACTCAATTTTTGCCACTTTTCACACTTTAAAGCTCGATAACTTCGGAAATTGAACTCCAAATTTCGTCAACAACGAATCAAATTATTCAGTTCGATGAGATCATAATGACGACACAACTAACCATGATGGCATCTCGATGAGTTTCCAACATAAATCGTACTTTATGTGCTCAAACACACAACTTTAGCCACTTTTCACACTTTGAAGCTCGATAACTTCGGAAATTGAACTCCAAATTTCGTCAACAACGAATCAAATTATTCAGTTCGATGAGATCTTAGTGACGACACAACTAACCATGATGGCATCTCGATGAGTTTCCAAGGTAAATCGTACATTATGTGGTAAAATACTCAATTTTTGCCACTTTTCACACTTTAAAGCTCGATAACTTCGGAAATTGAACTCCAAATTTCGTCAACAACGAATCAAATTATTCAGTTCGATGAGATCATAATGACGACACAACTAACCATGATGGCATCTCGATGAGTTTCCAACATAAATCGTACTTTATGTGCTCAAACACACAACTTTAGCCACTTTTCACACTTTGAAGCTCGATAACTTCGGAAATTGAACTCCAAATTTCGTCAACAACGAATCAAATTATTCAGTTCGATGAGATCTTAGTGACGACACAACTAACCATGATGGCATCTCGATGAGTTTCCAAGGTAAATCGTACATTATGTGGTGAAATACTCAATTTTTGCCACTTTTCACACTTTAAAGCTCGATAACTTCGGAAATTGAACTCCAAATTTCGTCAACAACGAATCAAATTATTCAGTTCGATGAGATCATAATGACGACACAACTAACCATGATGGCATCTCGATGAGTTTCCAACATAAATCGTACTTTATGTGCTCAAACACACAACTTTAGCCACTTTTCACACTTTGAAGCTCGATAACTTCGGAAATTGAACTCCAAATTTCGTCAACAACGAATCAAATTATTCAGTTCGATGAGATCTTAGTGACGACACAACTAACCATGATGGCATCTCGATGAGTTTCCAAGGTAAATCGTACATTATGTGGTGAAATACTCAATTTTTGCCACTTTTCACAATTTGAAGCTCGATAACTTCGGAAATTGAACTCCAAATTTCGTCAACAACGAATCAAATTATTCAGTTCGATGAGATCATAATGACGACACAACTAACCATGATGGCATCTCGATGAGTTTCCAAGGTAAATCGTACATTATGTGGTGAAATACTCAATTTTTGCCACTTTTCACACTTTGAAGCTCGATAACTTCGGAAATTGAACTCCAAATTTCGTCAACAACGAATCAAATTATTCAGTTCGATGAGATCTTAGTGACGACACAACTAACCATGATGGCATCTCGTGAGTTTCCAAGACAAATCGTACTTTATGTGCTCAAACACACAACTTTAGCCACTTTTCACACTTTGAAGCTCGATAACTTCGGAAATTGAACTCCAAATTTCGTCAACAACGAATCAAATTATTCAATTCGATGAGATCTTAGTGACGACACAACTAACCATGATGGCATCTCGATGAGTTTCCAAGATAAATCGTACATTATGTGGTGAAATACTCAATTTTTGCCACTTTTCACACTTTGAAGCTCGATAACTTCGGAAATTGAACTCCAAATTTCGTCAACAACGAATCAAATTATTCAATTCGATGAGATCTTAGTGACGACACAACTAACCATGATGGCATCTCGATGAGTTTCCAAGGTAAATCGTACATTATGTGGTGAAATACTCAATTTTTGCCACTTTTCACACTTTGAAGCTCGATAACTTCGGAAATTGAACTCCAAATTTCGTCAACAACGAATCAAATTATTCAGTTGGACGAGATCTTAGTGACGACACAACTAACCATGATGGCATCTCGATGAGTTTCCAAGATAAATCGTACTTTATGTGCTCAAACATACAACTTTTGCCACTTTTCACACTTTGAAGCTCGATAACTTCGGAAATTGAACTCCAAATTTCGTCAACAACGAATCAAATTATTCAGTTGGACGAGATCTTAGTGACGACACAACTAACCATGATGGCATCTCGATGAGTTTCCAACATAAATCGTACTTTATGTGCTCAAACACACAACTTTAGCCACTTTTCACACTTTGAAGCTCGATAACTTCGGAAATTGAACTCCAAATTTCGTCAACAACGAATCAAATTATTCACTTGGACGAGATCTTAGTGACGACACAAGTAACCATGATGGCATCTCGATGAGTTTCCAAGGTAAATCGTACTTTATGTGCTCAAACACACAACTTTCGCCACTTTTCACACTTTGAAGCTCGAAACTTCGGAAATTGAACTCCAAATTTCGTCAACAACGAATCAAATTATTCAATTCGATGAGATCTTAGTGACGACACAACTAACCATGATGGCATTACGATGAGTTTCCAAGATAAATCGTACTTTATGTGCTCAAACACACAACTTTAGCCACTTTTCACACTTTGAAGCTCGATAACTTCGGAAATTGAAGTCCAAATTTCGTCAACAACGAATCAAATTATTCAATTCGATGAGATCTTAGTGACGACACAACTAACCATGATGGCATCTCGATGAGTTTCCAACATAAATCGTACTTTATGTGCTCAAACACACAACTTTAGCCACTTTTCACACTTTGAAGCTCGATAACTTCGGAAATTGAACTCCAAATTTCGTCAACAACGAATCAAATTATTCAGTTCGATGAGATCTTAGTGACGACACAACTAACCATGATGGCATCTCGATGAGTTTCCAAGGTAAATCGTACATTATGTGGTGAAATACTCAATTTTTGCCACTTTTCACAATTTGAAGCTCGATAACTTCGGAAATTGAACTCCAAATTTCGTCAACAACGAATCAAATTATTCAGTTCGATGAGATCATAATGACGACACAACTAACCATGATGGCATCTCGATGAGTTTCCAAGGTAAATCGTACATTATGTGGTGAAATACTCAATTTTTGCCACTTTTCACACTTTGAAGCTCGATAACTTCGGAAATTGAACTCCAAATTTCGTCAACAACGAATCAAATTATTCAGTTCGATGAGATCTTAGTGACGACACAACTAACCATGATGGCATCTCGTGAGTTTCCAAGACAAATCGTACTTTATGTGCTCAAACACACAACTTTAGCCACTTTTCACACTTTGAAGCTCGATAACTTCGGAAATTGAACTCCAAATTTCGTCAACAACGAATCAAATTATTCAATTCGATGAGATCTTAGTGACGACACAACTAACCATGATGGCATCTCGATGAGTTTCCAAGATAAATCGTACTTTATGTGCTCAAACATACAACTTTTGCCACTTTTCACACTTTGAAGCTCGATAACTTCGGAAATTGAACTCCAAATTTCGTCAACAACGAATCAAATTATTCAGTTGGACGAGATCTTAGAGACGACACAACTAACCATGATGGCATCTCGATGAGTTTCCAAGATAAATCGTACTTTATGTGCTCAAACACACAACTTTTGCCACTTTTCACACTTTGAAGCTCGAAACTTCGGAAATTGAACTCCAAATTTCGTCAACAACGAATCAAATTATTCAGTTGGACGAGATCTTAGTGACGACACAAGTAACCATGATGGCATCTCGATGAGTTTCCAAGATAAATCGTACATTATGTGGTGAAATACTCAATTTTTGCCACTTTTCACATTTTGAAGCTCGATAACTTCGGAAATTGAACTCCAAATTTCGTCAACAACGAATCAAATTATTCAGTTGGACGAGATCTTAGTGACGACACAAGTAACCATGATGGCATCTCGATGAGTTTCCAAGGTAAATCGTACATTATGTGGTGAAATACTCAATTTTTGCCACTTTTCACACTTTGAAGCTCGATAACTTCGGAAATTGAACTCCAAATTTCGTCAACAACGAATCAAATTATTCAGTTGGACGAGATCTTAGTGACGACACAAGTAACCATGATGGCATCTCGATGAGTTTCCAAGGTAAATCGTACATTATGTGGTGAAATACTCAATTTTTGCCACTTTTCACACTTTGAAGCTCGATAACTTCGGAAATTGAACTCCAAATTTCGTCAACAACGAATCAAATTATTCAGTTGGACGAGATCTTAGTGACGACACAACTAACCATGATGGCATCTCGATGAGTTTCCAAGATAAATCGTACTTTATGTGCTCAAACACACAACTTTTGCCACTTTTCACACTTTGAAGCTCGATAACTTCGGAATTTGAACTCCAAATTTCGTCAACAACGAATCAAATTATTCAGTTCGATGAGATCATAATGACGACACAACTAACCATGATGGCATCTCGATGAGTTTCCAAGATAAATCGTACTTTATGTGCTCAAACACACAACTTTCGCCACTTTTCACACTTTGAAGCTCGATAACTTCGGAAATTGAACTCCAAATTTCGTCAACAACGAATCAAATTATTCAGTTCGATGAGATCTTAGTGACGACACAACTAACCATGATGGCATCTCGATGAGTTTCCAAGGTAAATCGTACATTATGTGGTGAAATACTCAATTTTTGCCACTTTTCACACTTTGAAGCTCGATAACTTCGGAAATTGAACTCCAAATTTCGTCAACAACGAATCAAATTATTCAATTCGATGAGATCTTAGTGACGACACAACTAACCATGATGGCATCTCGATGAGTTTCCAAGGTAAATCGTACTTTATGTGCTCAAACACACATCTTTTGCCACTTTTCACACTTTGAAGCTCGATAACTTCGGAAATTGAACTCCAAATTTCGTCAACAACGAATCAAATTATTCAGTTCGATGAGATCTTAGTGACGACACAACTAACCATGATGGCATCTCGATGAGTTTCCAACATAAATCGTACTTTATGTGCTCAAACACACAACTTTAGCCACTTTTCACACTTTGAAGCTCGAAACTTCGGAAATTGAACTCCAAATTTCGTCAACAACGAATCAAATTATTCAATTCGATGAGATCTTAGTGACGACACAACTAACCATGATGGCATCTCGATGAGTTTCCAAGGTAAATCGTACTTTATGTGCTCAAACACACATCTTTTGCCACTTTTCACACTTTGAAGCTCGATAACTTCGGAAATTGAACTCCAAATTTCGTCAACAACGAATCAAATTATTCAGTTCGATGAGATCTTAGTGACGACACAACTAACCATGATGGCATCTCGATGAGTTTCCAACATAAATCGTACTTTATGTGCTCAAACACACAACTTTAGCCACTTTTCACACTTTGAAGCTCGATAACTTCGGAAATTGAACTCCAAATTTCGTCAACAACGAATCAAATTAATCAATTCGATGAGATCTTAGTGACGACACAACTAACCATGATGGCATCTCGATGAGTTTCCAAGATAAATTGTACTTTATGTGCTCAAACACACAACTTTCGCCACTTTTCACACTTTGAAGCTCGATAACTTCGGAAATTGAACTCCAAATTTCGTCAACAACGAATCAAATTATTCAGTTCGATGAGATCTTAGTGACGACACAACTAACCATGATGGCATCTCGATGAGTTTCCAAGGTAAATCGTACATTATGTGGTGAAATACTCAATTTTTGCCACTTTTCACACTTTGAAGCTCGATAACTTCGGAAATTGAACTCCAAATTTCGTCAACAACGAATCAAATTATTCAATTCGATGAGATCTTAGTGACGACACAACTAACCATGATGGCATTTCGATGAGTTTCCAAGGTAAATCGTACTTTATGTGCTCAAACACACATCTTTTGCCACTTTTCACACTTTGAAGCTCGATAACTTCGGAAATTGAACTCCAAATTTCGTCAACAACGAATCAAATTATTCAATTCGATGAGATCTTAGTGACGACACAACTAACCATGATGGCATCTCGATGAGTTTCCAACATAAATCGTACTTTATGTGCTCAAACACACAACTTTAGCCACTTTTCACACTTTGAAGCTCGAAACTTCGGAAATTGAACTCCAAATTTCGTCAACAACGAATCAAATTATTCAATTCGATGAGATCTTAGTGACGACACAACTAACCATGATGGCATCTCCATGAGTTTCCAAGGTAAATCGTACATTATGTGGTGAAATACTCAATTTTTGCCACTTTTCACACTTTGAAGCTCGATAACTTCGGAAATTGAACTCCAAATTTCGTCAACAACGAATCAAATTATTCAATTCGATGAGATCTTAGTGACGACACAACTAACCATGATGGCATCTCCATGAGTTTCCAAGGTAAATCGTACATTATGTGGTGAAATACTCAATTTTTGCCACTTTTCACACTTTGAAGCTCGATAACTTCGGAAATTGAACTCCAAATTTCGTCAACAACGAATCAAATTATTCAGTTGGACGAGATCTTAGTGACGACACAACTAACCATGATGGCATCTCGATGAGTTTCCAAGATAAATCGTACTTTATGTGCTCAAACACACAACTTTTGCCACTTTTCACACTTTGAAGCTCGATAACTTCGGAATTTGAACTCCAAATTTCGTCAACAACGAATCAAATTATTCAGTTCGATGAGATCATAATGACGACACAACTAACCATGATGGCATCTCGATGAGTTTCCAAGATAAATCGTACTTTATGTGCTCAAACACACAACTTTCGCCACTTTTCACACTTTGAAGCTCGATAACTTCGGAAATTGAACTCCAAATTTCGTCAACAACGAATCAAATTATTCAGTTCGATGAGATCTTAGTGACGACACAACTAACCATGATGGCATCTCGATGAGTTTCCAAGGTAAATCGTACATTATGTGGTGAAATACTCAATTTTTGCCACTTTTCACACTTTGAAGCTCGATAACTTCGGAAATTGAACTCCAAATTTCGTCAACAACGAATCAAATTATTCAATTCGATGAGATCTTAGTGACGACACAACTAACCATGATGGCATCTCGATGAGTTTCCAAGGTAAATCGTACTTTATGTGCTCAAACACACATCTTTTGCCACTTTTCACACTTTGAAGCTCGATAACTTCGGAAATTGAACTCCAAATTTCGTCAACAACGAATCAAATTATTCAGTTCGATGAGATCTTAGTGACGACACAACTAACCATGATGGCATCTCGATGAGTTTCCAACATAAATCGTACTTTATGTGCTCAAACACACAACTTTAGCCACTTTTCACACTTTGAAGCTCGATAACTTCGGAAATTGAACTCCAAATTTCGTCAACAACGAATCAAATTAATCAATTCGATGAGATCTTAGTGACGACACAACTAACCATGATGGCATCTCGATGAGTTTCCAAGATAAATCGTACTTTATGTGCTCAAACACACAACTTTCGCCACTTTTCACACTTTGAAGCTCGATAACTTCGGAAATTGAACTCCAAATTTCGTCAACAACGAATCAAATTATTCAGTTCGATGAGATCTTAGTGACGACACAACTAACCATGATGGCATCTCGATGAGTTTCCAAGGTAAATCGTACATTATGTGGTGAAATACTCAATTTTTGCCACTTTTCACACTTTGAAGCTCGATAACTTCGGAAATTGAACTCCAAATTTCGTCAACAACGAATCAAATTATTCAATTCGATGAGATCTTAGTGACGACACAACTAACCATGATGGCATCTCGATGAGTTTCCAAGGTAAATCGTACTTTATGTGCTCAAACACACATCTTTTGCCACTTTTCACACTTTGAAGCTCGATAACTTCGGAAATTGAACTCCAAATTTCGTCAACAACGAATCAAATTATTCAATTCGATGAGATCTTAGTGACGACACAACTAACCATGATGGCATCTCGATGAGTTTCCAACATAAATCGTACTTTATGTGCTCAAACACACAACTTTAGCCACTTTTCACACTTTGAAGCTCGATAACTTCGGAAATTGAACTCCAAATTTCGTCAACAACGAATCAAATTAATCAATTCGATGAGATCTTAGTGACGACACAACTAACCATGATGGCATCTCGATGAGTTTCCAAGATAAATCGTACTTTATGTGCTCAAACACACAACTTTCGCCACTTTTCACACTTTGAAGCTCGATAACTTCGGAAATTGAACTCCAAATTTCGTCAACAACGAATCAAATTATTCAGTTCGATGAGATCTTAGTGACGACACAACTAACCATGATGGCATCTCGATGAGTTTCCAAGATAAATCGTACATTATGTGGTGAAATACTCAATTTTTGCCACTTTTCACACTTTGAAGCTCGATAACTTCGGAAATTGAACTCCAAATTTCGTCAACAACGAATCAAATTATTCAGTTGGACGAGATCTTAGTGACGACACAAGTAACCATGATGGCATCTCGATGAGTTTCCAAGGTAAATCGTACATTATGTGGTGAAATACTCAATTTTTGCCACTTTTCACAATTTGAAGCTCGATAACTTCGGAAATTGAACTCCAAATTTCGTCAACAACGAATCAAATTATTCAGTTCGATGAGATCTTAGTGACGACACAACTAACCATGATGGCATCTCCATGAGTTTCCAAGGTAAATCGTACATTATGTGGTGAAATACTCAATTTTTGCCACTTTTCACACTTTGAAGCTCGATAACTTCGGAAATTGAACTCCAAATTTCGTCAACAACGAATCAAATTATTCAATTCGATGAGATCTTAGTGACGACACAACTAACCATGATGGCATCTCCATGAGTTTCCAAGGTAAATCGTACATTATGTGGTGAAATACTCAATTTTTGCCACTTTTCACACTTTGAAGCTCGATAACTTCGGAAATTGAACTCCAAATTTCGTCAACAACGAATCAAATTATTCAGTTGGACGAGATCTTAGTGACGACACAACTAACCATGATGGCATCTCGATGAGTTTCCAAGATAAATCGTACTTTATGTGCTCAAACATACAACTTTTGCCACTTTTCACACTTTGAAGCTCGATAACTTCGGAAATTGAACTCCAAATTTCGTCAACAACGAATCAAATTATTCAGTTGGACGAGATCTTAGAGACGACACAACTAACCATGATGGCATCTCGATGAGTTTCCAAGATAAATCGTACTTTATGTGCTCAAACACACAACTTTTGCCACTTTTCACACTTTGAAGCTCGAAACTTCGGAAATTGAACTCCAAATTTCGTCAACAACGAATCAAATTATTCAGTTGGACGAGATCTTAGTGACGACACAAGTAACCATGATGGCATCTCGATGAGTTTCCAAGATAAATCGTACATTATGTGGTGAAATACTCAATTTTTGCCACTTTTCACACTTTGAAGCTCGATAACTTCGGAAATTGAACTCCAAATTTCGTCAACAACGAATCAAATTATTCAGTTGGACGAGATCTTAGTGACGACACAAGTAACCATGATGGCATCTCGATGAGTTTCCAAGGTAAATCGTACATTATGTGGTGAAATACTCAATTTTTGCCACTTTTCACACTTTGAAGCTCGATAACTTCGGAAATTGAACTCCAAATTTCGTCAACAACGAATCAAATTATTCAATTCGATGAGATCTTAGTGACGACACAACTAACCATGATGGCATCTCCATGAGTTTCCAAGGTAAATCGTACATTATGTGGTGAAATACTCAATTTTTGCCACTTTTCACACTTTGAAGCTCGATAACTTCGGAAATTGAACTCCAAATTTCGTCAACAACGAATCAAATTATTCAGTTGGACGAGATCTTAGTGACGACACAACTAACCATGATGGCATCTCGATGAGTTTCCAAGATAAATCGTACTTTATGTGCTCAAACACACAACTTTTGCCACTTTTCACACTTTGAAGCTCGATAACTTCGGAATTTGAACTCCAAATTTCGTCAACAACGAATCAAATTATTCAGTTCGATGAGATCATAATGACGACACAACTAACCATGATGGCATCTCGATGAGTTTCCAAGATAAATCGTACTTTATGTGCTCAAACACACAACTTTCGCCACTTTTCACACTTTGAAGCTCGATAACTTCGGAAATTGAACTCCAAATTTCGTCAACAACGAATCAAATTATTCAGTTCGATGAGATCTTAGTGACGACACAACTAACCATGATGGCATCTCGATGAGTTTCCAAGGTAAATCGTACATTATGTGGTGAAATACTCAATTTTTGCCACTTTTCACACTTTGAAGCTCGATAACTTCGGAAATTGAACTCCAAATTTCGTCAACAACGAATCAAATTATTCAATTCGATGAGATCTTAGTGACGACACAACTAACCATGATGGCATCTCGATGAGTTTCCAAGGTAAATCGTACTTTATGTGCTCAAACACACATCTTTTGCCACTTTTCACACTTTGAAGCTCGATAACTTCGGAAATTGAACTCCAAATTTCGTCAACAACGAATCAAATTATTCAGTTCGATGAGATCTTAGTGACGACACAACTAACCATGATGGCATCTCGATGAGTTTCCAACATAAATCGTACTTTATGTGCTCAAACACACAACTTTAGCCACTTTTCACACTTTGAAGCTCGAAACTTCGGAAATTGAACTCCAAATTTCGTCAACAACGAATCAAATTATTCAATTCGATGAGATCTTAGTGACGACACAACTAACCATGATGGCATCTCGATGAGTTTCCAAGGTAAATCGTACTTTATGTGCTCAAACACACATCTTTTGCCACTTTTCACACTTTGAAGCTCGATAACTTCGGAAATTGAACTCCAAATTTCGTCAACAACGAATCAAATTATTCAGTTCGATGAGATCTTAGTGACGACACAACTAACCATGATGGCATCTCGATGAGTTTCCAACATAAATCGTACTTTATGTGCTCAAACACACAACTTTAGCCACTTTTCACACTTTGAAGCTCGATAACTTCGGAAATTGAACTCCAAATTTCGTCAACAACGAATCAAATTAATCAATTCGATGAGATCTTAGTGACGACACAACTAACCATGATGGCATCTCGATGAGTTTCCAAGATAAATCGTACTTTATGTGCTCAAACACACAACTTTCGCCACTTTTCACACTTTGAAGCTCGATAACTTCGGAAATTGAACTCCAAATTTCGTCAACAACGAATCAAATTATTCAGTTCGATGAGATCTTAGTGACGACACAACTAACCATGATGGCATCTCGATGAGTTTCCAAGGTAAATCGTACATTATGTGGTGAAATACTCAATTTTTGCCACTTTTCACACTTTGAAGCTCGATAACTTCGGAAATTGAACTCCAAATTTCGTCAACAACGAATCAAATTATTCAATTCGATGAGATCTTAGTGACGACACAACTAACCATGATGGCATCTCGATGAGTTTCCAAGGTAAATCGTACTTTATGTGCTCAAACACACATCTTTTGCCACTTTTCACACTTTGAAGCTCGATAACTTCGGAAATTGAACTCCAAATTTCGTCAACAACGAATCAAATTATTCAGTTCGATGAGATCTTAGTGACGACACAACTAACCATGATGGCATCTCGATGAGTTTCCAACATAAATCGTACTTTATGTGCTCAAACACACAACTTTAGCCACTTTTCACACTTTGAAGCTCGAAACTTCGGAAATTGAACTCCAAATTTCGTCAACAACGAATCAAATTATTCAATTCGATGAGATCTTAGTGACGACACAACTAACCATGATGGCATCTCGATGAGTTTCCAAGGTAAATCGTACTTTATGTGCTCAAACACACATCTTTTGCCACTTTTCACACTTTGAAGCTCGATAACTTCGGAAATTGAACTCCAAATTTCGTCAACAACGAATCAAATTATTCAGTTCGATGAGATCTTAGTGACGACACAACTAACCATGATGGCATCTCGATGAGTTTCCAACATAAATCGTACTTTATGTGCTCAAACACACAACTTTAGCCACTTTTCACACTTTGAAGCTCGATAACTTCGGAAATTGAACTCCAAATTTCGTCAACAACGAATCAAATTATTCACTTGGACGAGATCTTAGTGACGACACAAGTAACCATGATGGCATCTCGATGAGTTTCCAAGGTAAATCGTACTTTATGTGCTCAAACACACAACTTTCGCCACTTTTCACACTTTGAAGCTCGATAACTTCGGAAATTGAACTCCAAATTTCGTCAACAACGAATCAAATTATTCAATTCGATGAGATCTTAGTGACGACACAACTAACCATGATGGCATCTCGATGAGTTTCCAAGGTAAATCGTACTTTATGTGCTCAAACACTCAACTTTCGCCACTTTTCACACTTTGAAGCTCGAAACTTCGGAAATTGAACTCCAAATTTCGTCAACAACGAATCAAATTATTCAATTCGATGAGATCTTAGTGACGACACAACTAACCATGATGGCATCTCGATGAGTTTCCAAGATAAATCGTATTTTATGTGCTCAAACACACAACTTTAGCCACTTTTCACACTTTGAAGCTCGATAACTTCGGAAATTGAACTCCAAATTTCGTCAACAACGAATCAAATTATTCAGTTCGATGAGATCATAATGACGACACAACTAACCATGATGGCATCTCGATGAGTTTCCAAGGTAAATCGTACTTTATGTGCTCAAACACACATCTTTTGCCACTTTTCACACTTTGAAGCTCGATAACTTCGGAAATTGAACTCCAAATTTCGTCAACAACGAATCAAATTATTCAATTCGATGAGATCTTAGTGACGACACAACTAACCATGATGGCATCTCCATGAGTTTCCAAGGTAAATCGTACATTATGTGGTGAAATACTCAATTTTGCCACTTTTCACACTTTGAAGCTCGATAACTTCGGAAATTGAACTCCAAATTTCGTCAACAACGAATCAAATTATTCAGTTGGACGAGATCTTAGTGACGACACAACTAACCATGATGGCATCTCCATGAGTTTCCAAGGTAAATCGTACATTATGTGGTGAAATACTCAATTTTTGCCACTTTTCACACTTTGAAGCTCGATAACTTCGGAAATTGAACTCCAAATTTCGTCAACAACGAATCAAATTATTCAGTTCGATGAGATCTTAGTGACGACACAACTAACCATGATGGCATCTCGATGAGTTTCCAACATAAATCGTACTTTATGTGCTCAAACACACAACTTTAGCCACTTTTCACACTTTGAAGCTCGAAACTTCGGAAATTGAACTCCAAATTTCGTCAACAACGAATCAAATTATTCAATTCGATGAGATCTTAGTGACGACACAACTAACCATGATGGCATCTCGATGAGTTTCCAAGGTAAATCGTACTTTATGTGCTCAAACACACATCTTTTGCCACTTTTCACACTTTGAAGCTCGATAACTTCGGAAATTGAACTCCAAATTTCGTCAACAACGAATCAAATTATTCAGTTCGATGAGATCATAATGACGACACAACTAACCATGATGGCATCTCGATGAGTTTCCAAGGTAAATCGTACTTTATGTGCTCAAACACACATCTTTTGCCACTTTTCACACTTTGAAGCTCGATAACTTCGGAAATTGAACTCCAAATTTCGTCAACAACGAATCAAATTATTCAATTCGATGAGATCTTAGTGACGACACAACTAACCATGATGGCATCTCCATGAGTTTCCAAGGTAAATCGTACATTATGTGGTGAAATACTCAATTTTTGCCACTTTTCACACTTTGAAGCTCGATAACTTCGGAAATTGAACTCCAAATTTCGTCAACAACGAATCAAATTATTCAGTTGGACGAGATCTTAGTGACGACACAACTAACCATGATGGCATCTCCATGAGTTTCCAAGGTAAATCGTACATTATGTGGTGAAATACTCAATTTTTGCCACTTTTCACACTTTGAAGCTCGATAACTTCGGAAATTGAACTCCAAATTTCGTCAACAACGAATCAAATTATTCAGTTCGATGAGATCTTAGTGACGACACAACTAACCATGATGGCATCTCGATGAGTTTCCAACATAAATCGTACTTTATGTGCTCAAACACACAACTTTAGCCACTTTTCACACTTTGAAGCTCGAAACTTCGGAAATTGAACTCCAAATTTCGTCAACAACGAATCAAATTATTCAATTCGATGAGATCTTAGTGACGACACAACTATCCATGATGGCATCTCGATGAGTTTCCAAGGTAAATCGTACTTTATGTGCTCAAACACACATCTTTTGCCACTTTTCACACTTTGAAGCTCGATAACTTCGGAAATTGAACTCCAAATTTCGTCAACAACGAATCAAATTATTCAGTTCGATGAGATCTTAGTGACGACACAACTAACCATGATGGCATCTCGATGAGTTTCCAACATAAATCGTACTTTATGTGCTCAAACACACAACTTTAGCCACTTTTCACACTTTGAAGCTCGATAACTTCGGAAATTGAACTCCAAATTTCGTCAACAACGAATCAAATTATTCACTTGGACGAGATCTTAGTGACGACACAAGTAACCATGATGGCATCTCGATGAGTTTCCAAGGTAAATCGTACTTTATGTGCTCAAACACACAACTTTCGCCACTTTTCACACTTTGAAGCTCGATAACTTCGGAAATTGAACTCCAAATTTCGTCAACAACGAATCAAATTATTCAATTCGATGAGATCTTAGTGACGACACAACTAACCATGATGGCATCTCGATGAGTTTCCAAGGTAAATCGTACTTTATGTGCTCAAACACTCAACTTTCGCCACTTTTCACACTTTGAAGCTCGAAACTTCGGAAATTGAACTCCAAATTTCGTCAACAACGAATCAAATTATTCAATTCGATGAGATCTTAGTGACGACACAACTAACCATGATGGCATCTCGATGAGTTTCCAAGATAAATCGTATTTTATGTGCTCAAACACACAACTTTAGCCACTTTTCACACTTTGAAGCTCGATAACTTCGGAAATTGAACTCCAAATTTCGTCAACAACGAATCAAATTATTCAGTTCGATGAGATCATAATGACGACACAACTAACCATGATGGCATCTCGATGAGTTTCCAAGGTAAATCGTACTTTATGTGCTCAAACACACATCTTTTGCCACTTTTCACACTTTGAAGCTCGATAACTTCGGAAATTGAACTCCAAATTTCGTCAACAACGAATCAAATTATTCAATTCGATGAGATCTTAGTGACGACACAACTAACCATGATGGCATCTCCATGAGTTTCCAAGGTAAATCGTACATTATGTGGTGAAATACTCAATTTTTGCCACTTTTCACACTTTGAAGCTCGATAACTTCGGAAATTGAACTCCAAATTTCGTCAACAACGAATCAAATTATTCAGTTGGACGAGATCTTAGTGACGACACAACTAACCATGATGGCATCTCCATGAGTTTCCAAGGTAAATCGTACATTATGTGGTGAAATACTCAATTTTTGCCACTTTTCACACTTTGAAGCTCGATAACTTCGGAAATTGAACTCCAAATTTCGTCAACAACGAATCAAATTATTCAGTTCGATGAGATCTTAGTGACGACACAACTAACCATGATGGCATCTCGATGAGTTTCCAACATAAATCGTACTTTATGTGCTCAAACACACAACTTTAGCCACTTTTCACACTTTGAAGCTCGAAACTTCGGAAATTGAACTCCAAATTTCGTCAACAACGAATCAAATTATTCAATTCGATGAGATCTTAGTGACGACACAACTAACCATGATGGCATCTCGATGAGTTTCCAAGGTAAATCGTACTTTATGTGCTCAAACACACATCTTTTGCCACTTTTCACACTTTGAAGCTCGATAACTTCGGAAATTGAACTCCAAATTTCGTCAACAACGAATCAAATTATTCAGTTCGATGAGATCATAATGACGACACAACTAACCATGATGGCATCTCGATGAGTTTCCAAGGTAAATCGTACTTTATGTGCTCAAACACACATCTTTTGCCACTTTTCACACTTTGAAGCTCGATAACTTCGGAAATTGAACTCCAAATTTCGTCAACAACGAATCAAATTATTCAATTCGATGAGATCTTAGTGACGACACAACTAACCATGATGGCATCTCCATGAGTTTCCAAGGTAAATCGTACATTATGTGGTGAAATACTCAATTTTTGCCACTTTTCACACTTTGAAGCTCGATAACTTCGGAAATTGAACTCCAAATTTCGTCAACAACGAATCAAATTATTCAGTTGGACGAGATCTTAGTGACGACACAACTAACCATGATGGCATCTCCATGAGTTTCCAAGGTAAATCGTACATTATGTGGTGAAATACTCAATTTTTGCCACTTTTCACACTTTGAAGCTCGATAACTTCGGAAATTGAACTCCAAATTTCGTCAACAACGAATCAAATTATTCAGTTCGATGAGATCTTAGTGACGACACAACTAACCATGATGGCATCTCGATGAGTTTCCAACATAAATCGTACTTTATGTGCTCAAACACACAACTTTAGCCACTTTTCACACTTTGAAGCTCGAAACTTCGGAAATTGAACTCCAAATTTCGTCAACAACGAATCAAATTATTCAATTCGATGAGATCTTAGTGACGACACAACTAACCATGATGGCATCTCGATGAGTTTCCAAGGTAAATCGTACTTTATGTGCTCAAACACACATCTTTTGCCACTTTTCACACTTTGAAGCTCGATAACTTCGGAAATTGAACTCCAAATTTCGTCAACAACGAATCAAATTATTCAGTTCGATGAGATCTTAGTGACGACACAACTAACCATGATGGCATCTCGATGAGTTTCCAACATAAATCGTACTTTATGTGCTCAAACACACAACTTTAGCCACTTTTCACACTTTGAAGCTCGATAACTTCGGAAATTGAACTCCAAATTTCGTCAACAACGAATCAAATTATTCAATTCGATGAGATCTTAGTGACGACACAACTAACCATGATGGCATTACGATGAGTTTCCAAGATAAATCGTACTTTATGTGCTCAAACACACAACTTTAGCCACTTTTCACACTTTGAAGCTCGATAACTTCGGAAATTGAACTCCAAATTTCGTCAACAACGAATCAAATTATTCAATTCGATGAGATCTTAGTGACGACACAAGTAACCATGATGGCATCTCGATGAGTTTCCAAGGTAAATCGTACTTTATGTGCTCAAACACACAACTTTCGCCACTTTTCACACTTTGAAGCTCGATAACTTCGGGAATTGAACTCCAAATTTCGTCAACAACGAATCAAATTATTCAATTCGATGAGATCTTAGTGACGACACAACTAACAATGATGGCATCTCGATGAGTTTCCAAGATAAATCGTACATTATGTGCTGAAATACTCAATTTTTGCCACTTTTCACACTTTGAAGCTCGATAACTTCGAGAATTGAACTCCAAATTTCGTCAACAACGAATCAAATTATTCAATTCGATGAGATCTTAGTGACGACAAAACTAACCATGATGGCATCTCGATGAGTTTCCAAGATAAATCGTACTTTATGTGCTAAAACACACAACTTTTGCCACTTTTCACTCTTTGAAACTCGATAACTTCGGAAATTGAACTCCAAATTTCGTCAACAACGAATCAAATTATTCAATTCGATGAGATCTTAGTGACGACACAACTAACCATGATGGCATCTCGATGAGTTTCCAAGGTAAATCGTACATTATGTGGTGAAATACTCAATTTTCGCCACTTTTCACAATTTGAAGCTCGATAACTTCGGAAATTGAACTCCAAATTTCGTCAACAACGAATCAAATTAATCAATTCGATGAGATCTTAGTGACGACACAACTAACCATGATGGCATTACGATGAGTTTCCAAGGTAAATCGTACATTATGTGGTGAAATACTCAATTTTTGCCACTTTTCACACTTTGAAGCTCGAAACTTCGGAAATTGAACTCCAAATTTTGTCAACAACGAATCAAATTAATCAATTCGATGAGATCTTAGTGACGACACAACTAACCATGATGGCATCTCGATGAGTTTCCAAGGTAAATCGTACTTTATGTGCTCAAACACACATCTTTTGCCACTTTTCACACTTTGAAGCTCGATAACTTCGGAAATTGAACTCCAAATTTTGTCAACAACGAATCAAATTAATCAATTCGATGAGATCTTAGTGACGACACAACTAACCATGATGGCATCTCGATGAGTTTCCAAGGTAAATCGTACTTTATGTGCTCAAACACACAACTTTTGCCACTTTTCACACTTTGAAGCTCGATAACTTCGGAAATTGAACTCCAAATTTTGTCAACAACGAATCAAATTAATCAATTCGATGAGATCTTAGTGACGACACAACTAACAATGATGGCATCTCGATGAGTTTCCAAGATAAATCGTACATTATGTGCTGAAATACTCAATTTTTGCCACTTTTCACACTTTGAAGCTCGATAACTTCGGGAATTGAACACCAAATTTCGTCAACAACGAATCAAATTATTCAATTCGATGAGATCTTAGTGACGACAAAACTAACCATTATGGCATCTCGATGAGTTTCCAAGATAAATCGTACTTTATGTGCTAAAACACACAACTTTTACCACTTTTCACTCTTTGAAACTCGATAACTTCGGAAATTGAACTCCAAATTTCGTCAACAACGAATCAAATTAGTCAATTCGATGAGATCTTAGTGACGACACAACTAACCATGATGGCATCTCGATGAGTTTCCAAGGTAAATCGTACATTATGTGGTGAAATACTCAATTTTTGCCACTTTTCACAATTTGAAGCTCGATAACTTCGGAAATTGAACTCCAAATTTCGTCAACAACGAATCAAATTAATCAATTCGATGAGATCTTAGTGACGATACAACTAACCATGATGGCATCTCGATGAGTTTCCAAGATAAATCGTACTTTATGTGCTAAAACACACAACTTTTGCCACTTTTCACTCTTTGAAACTCGATAACTTCGGAAATTGAACTCCAAATTTCGTCAACAACGAATCAAATTATTCAATTCGATGAGATCTTAGTGACGACACAACTAACCATGATGGCATCTCGATGAGTTTCCAAGGTAAATCGTACATTATGTGGTGAAATACTCAATTTTTGCCACTTTTCACACTTTGAAGCTCGATAACTTCGGGAATTGAACTCCAAATTTCGTCAACAACGAATCAAATTATTCAATTCGATGAGATCTTAGTGACGACGCAACTAACCATGATGGCATCTCGATGAGTTTCCAAGATAAATCGTACTTTATGTGCTCAAACACACAACTTTAGCCACTTTTCACACTTTGAAGCTCGATAACTTCGGAAATTGAACTCCAAATTTCGTCAACAACGAATCAAATTAATCAATTCGATGAGATCTTAGTGACGACACAACTAACAATGATGGCATCTCGATGAGTTTCCAAGATAAATCGTACATTATGTGCTGAAATACTCAATTTTTGCCACTTTTCACACTTTGAAGCTCGATAACTTCGGAAATTGAACTCCAAATTTTGTCAACAACGAATCAAATTAATCAATTCGATGAGATCTTAGTGACGACACAACTAACAATGATGGCATCTCGATGAGTTTCCAAGATAAATCGTACATTATGTGCTAAAACACACAACTTTTGCCACTTTTCACTCTTTGAAACTCGATAACTTCGGAAATTGAACTCCAAATTTCGTCAACAACGAATCAAATTAGTCAATTCGATGAGATCTTAGTGACGACACAACTAACCATGATGGCATCTCGATGAGTTTCCAAGGTAAATCGTACATTATGTGGTGAAATACTCAATTTTTGCCACTTTTCACAATTTGAAGCTCGATAACTTCGGAAATTGAACTCCAAATTTCGTCAACAACGAATCAAATTAATCAATTCGATGAGATCTTAGTGACGACACAACTAACCATGATGGCATCTCGATGAGTTTCCAAGATAAATCGTACTTTATGTGCTAAAACACACAACTTTTGCCACTTTTCACTCTTTGAAACTCGATAACTTCGGAAATTGAACTCCAAATTTCGTCAACAACGAATCAAATTATTCAATTCGATGAGATCTTAGTGACGACACAACTAACCATGATGGCATCTCGATGAGTTTCCAAGATAAATCGTACTTTATGTGCTCAAACACACAACTTTAGCCACTTTTCACACTTTGAAGCTCGATAACTTCGGAAATTGAACTCCAAATTTCGTCAACAACGAATCAAATTAATCAATTCGATGAGATCTTAGTGACGATACAACTAACCATGATGGCATCTCGATGAGTTTCCAAGATAAATCGTACTTTATGTGCTCAAACACACAACTTTTGCCACTTTTCACACTTTGAAGCTCGATAACTTCGGAAATTGAACTCCAAATTTCGTCAACAACGAATCAAATTATTCAATTCGATGAGATCTTAGTGACGACACAACTAACCATGATGGCATCTCGATGAGTTTCCAAGATAAATCGTACTTTATGTGCTCAAACACACAACTTTTGCCACTTTTCACACTTTGAAGCTCGATAACTTCGGAAATTGAACTCCAAATTTCGTCAACAACGAATCAAAGTATTCAGTTCGATGAGATCTTAGTGACGACACAACTAACCACGATGGCATCTCGATGAGTTTCCAAGATAAATCGTACTTTATGTGCTCAAACACACAACTTTTGCCACTTTTCACACTTTGAAGCTCGATAACTTCGGAAATTGAACTCCAAATTTCGTCAACAACGAATCAAATTATTCAGTTCGATGAGATCTTAGTGACGACACAACTAACCATGATGGCATCTCGATGAGTTTCCAAGATAAATCGTACTTTATGTGCTCAAACACACAACTTTTGCCACTTTTCACACTTTGAAGCTCGATAACTTCGGAAATTAAACTCCAAATTTCGTCAACAACGAATCAAATTATTCAATTCGATGAGATCTTAGTGACGACACAACTAACCATGATGGCATCTCGATGAGTTTCCAAGATAAATCGTACTTTATGTGCTCAAACACACAACTTTTGCCACTTTTCACACTTTGAAGCTCGATAACTTCGGAAATTGAACTCCAAATTTCGTCAACAACGAATCAAATTATTCAGTTCGATGAGATCTTAGTGACGACACAACTAACCATGATGGCATCTCGATGAGTTTCCAAGATAAATCGTACTTTATGTGCTCAAACACACAACTTTTGCCACTTTTCACACTTTGAAGCTCGATAACTTCGGAAATTGAACTCCAAATTTCGTCAACAACGAATCAAATTATTCAATTCGATGAGATCTTAGTGACGACACAACTAACCATGATGGCATCTCGATGAGTTTCCAAGATAAATCGTACTTTATGTGCTCAAACACACAACTTTTGCCACTTTTCACACTTTGAAGCTCGATAACTTCGGAAATTGAACTCCAAATTTCGTCAACAACGAATCAAATTATTCAGTTCGATGAGATCTTAGTGACGACACAACTAACCATGATGGCATCTCGATGAGTTTCCAAGATAAATCGTACTTAATGTGCTAAAACACACAACTTTTGCCACTTTTCACTCTTTGAAACTCGATAACTTCGGAAATTGAACTCCAAATTTCGTCAACAACGAATCAAATTAGTCAATTCGATGAGATCTTAGTGACGACACAACTAACCATGATGGCATCTCGATGAGTTTCCAAGGTAAATCGTACATTATGTGGTGAAATACTCAATTTTTGCCACTTTTCACACTTTGAAGCTCGATAACTTCGGGAATTGAACTCCAAATTTCGTCAACAACGAATCAAATTATTCAATTCGATGAGATCTTAGTGACGACGCAACTAACCTTGATGGCATCTCGATGAGTTTCCAAGATAAATCGTACTTTATGTGCTCAAACACACAACTTTAGCCACTTTTCACACTTTGAAGCTCGATAACTTCGGAAATTGAACTCCAAATTTCGTCAACAACGAATCAAATTAATCAATTCGATGAGATCTTAGTGACGACACAACTAACCATGATGGCATCTCGATGAGTTTCCAAGATAAATCGTACTTTATGTGCTCAAACACACAACTTTTGCCACTTTTCACACTTTGAAGCTCGATAACTTCGGAAATTGAACTCCAAATTTCGTCAACAACGAATCAAATTATTCAGTTCGATGAGATCATAATGACGACACAACTAACCATGATGGCATCTCGATGAGTTTCCAAGATAAATCGTACTTTATGTGCTCAAACACACAACTTTCGCCACTTTTCACACTTTGAAGCTCGAAACTTCGGAAATTGAACTCCAAATTTCGTCAACAACGAATCAAATTATTCAATTCGATGAGATCTTAGTGACGACACAAGTAACCATGATGGCATCTCGATGAGTTTCCAAGGTAAATCGTACTTTATGTGCTCAAACACACATCTTTTGCCACTTTTCACACTTTGAAGCTCGATAACTTCGGAAATTGAACTCCAAATTTCGTCAACAACGAATCAAATTATTCAGTTCGATGAGATCTTAGTGACGACACAACTAACCATGATGGCATCTCGATGAGTTTCCAAGATAAATCGTACTTAATGTGCTAAAACACACAACTTTAGCCACTTTTCACACTTTGAAGCTCGATAACTTCGGAAATTGAACTCCAAATTTCGTCAACAACGAATCAAATTATTCAATTCGATGAGATCTTAGTGACGACACAACTAACCATGATGGCATCTCGATGAGTTTCCAAGGTAAATCGTACATTATGTGGTGAAATACTCAATTTTTGCCACTTTTCACACTTTGAAGCTCGATAACTTCGGGAATTAAACTCCAAATTTCGTCAACAACGAATCAAATTATTCAATTCGATGAGATCTTAGTGACGACACAACTAACCATGATGGCATCTCGATGAGTTTCCAAGGTAAATCGTACTTTATGTGCTCAAACACACATCTTTTGCCACTTTTCACACTTTGAAGCTCGATAACTTCGGAAATTGAACTCCAAATTTTGTCAACAACGAATCAAATTAATCAATTCGATGAGATCTTAGTGACGACACAACTAACCATGATGGCATTACGATGAGTTTCCAAGGTAAATCGTACATTATGTGGTGAAATACTCAATTTTTGCCACTTTTCACACTTTGAAGCTCGATAACTTCGGAAATTGAACTCCAAATTTCGTCAACAACGAATCAAATTAATCAATTCGATGAGATCTTAGTGACGACACAACTAACCATGATGGCATCTCGATGAGTTTCCAAGGTAAATCGTACTTTATGCGCTCAAACACACATCTTTTGCCACTTTTCACACTTTGAAGCTCGATAACTTCGGAAATTGAACTCCAAATTTCGTCAACAACGAATCAAATTATTCAGTTCGATGAGATCATAATGACGACACAACTAACCATGATGGCATCTCGATGAGTTTCCAAGATAAATCGTACTTTATGTGCTCAAACACACAACTTTTCCCACTTTTCACACTTTGAAGCTCGATAACTTCGGAAATTGAACTCCAAATTTCGTCAACAACGAATCAAATTATTCAGTTCGATGAGATCATAATGACGACACAACTAACCATGATGGCATCTCGATGAGTTTCCAAGATAAATCGTACTTTATGTGCTCAAACACACAACTTTCGCCACTTTTCACACTTTGAAGCTCGAAACTTCGGAAATTGAACTCCAAATTTCGTCAACAACGAATCAAATTATTCAATTCGATGAGATCTTAGTGACGACACAAGTAACCATGATGGCATCTCGATGAGTTTCCAAGGTAAATCGTACTTTATGTGCTCAAACACACATCTTTTGCCACTTTTCACACTTTGAAGCTCGATAACTTCGGAAATTGAACTCCAAATTTCGTCAACAACGAATCAAATTATTCAGTTCGATGAGATCTTAGTGACGACACAACTAACCATGATGGCATCTCGATGAGTTTCCAACATAAATCGTACTTTATGTGCTCAAACACACAACTTTAGCCACTTTTCACACTTTGAAGCTCGATAACTTCGGAAATTGAACTCCAAATTTCGTCAACAACGAATCAAATTATTCAATTCGATGAGATCTTAGTGACGACACAACTAACCATGATGGCATCTCGATGAGTTTCCAAGGTAAATCGTACATTATGTGGTGAAATACTCAATTTTTGCCACTTTTCACACTTTGAAGCTCGATAACTGCGGAAATTGAACTCCAAATTTCGTCAACAACGAATCATATTATTCAATTCGATGAGATCTTAGTGACGACACAACTAACCATGATGACATCTCGATGAGTTTCCAAGGTAAATCGTACTTTATGTGCTCAAACACACAACTTTTGCCACTTTTCACACTTTGAAGCTCGATAACTTCGGAAATTGAACTCCAAATTTCGACAACAACGAATCAAATTATTCAATTCGATGAGATCTTAGTGACGACACAACTAACCATGATGGCATCTCGATGAGTTTCCAAGGTAAATCGTACTTTATGTGCTCAAACACACAACTTTCGCCACTTTTCACACTTTGAAGCTCGATAACTTCGGAAATTGAACTCCAAATTTCGTCAACAACGAATCAAATTATTCAGTTCGATGAGATCATAATGACGACACAACTAACCATGATGGCATCTCGATGAGTTTCCAAGATAAATCGTACTTTATGTGCTCAAACACACAACTTTCGCCACTTTTCACACTTTGAAGCTCGATAACTTCGGAAATTGAACTCCAAATTTCGACAACAACGAATCAAATTATTCAGTTCGATGAGATCTTAGTGACGACACAGCTAACCATGATGGCATCTCGATGAGTTTCCAAGGTAAATCGTACTTTATGTGCTCAAACACACAACTTTCGCCACTTTTCACACTTTGAAGCTCGATAACTTCGGAAATTGAACTCCAAATTTCGTCAACAACGAATCAAATTATTCAATTCGATGAGATCTTAGTGACGACACAACTAACCATGATGGCATCTCGATGAGTTTCCACGATAAATCGTACTTTATGTGCTCAAACACACAACTTTCGCCACTTTTCACACTTTGAAGCTCGATAACTTCGGAAATTGAACTCCAAATTTTGTCAACAACGAATCAAATTATTCAATTCGATGAGATCTTAGTGACGACACAACTAACCATGATGGCATCTCGATGAGTTTCCAAGATAAATCGTACATTATGTGCTGAAATACTCAATTTTTGCCACTTTTCACACTTTGAAGCTCGATAACTTCGGAAATTGAACTCCAAATTTCGTCAACAACGAATCAAATTATTCAATTCGATGAGATCTTAGTGACGACACAACTAACAATGATGGCATCTCGATGTGTTTCCAAGATAAATCGTACATTATGTGCTAAAACACACAACTTTTGCCACTTTTCACTCTTTGAAACTCGATAACTTCGGAAATTGAACTCCAAATTTCGTCAACAACGAATCAAATTAGTCAATTCGATGAGATCTTAGTGACGACACAACTAACCATGATGGCATCTCGATGAGTTTCCAAGGTAAATCGTACATTATGTGGTGAAATACTCAATTTTTGCCACTTTTCACAATTTGAAGCTCGATAACTTCGGAAATTGAACTCCAAATTTCGTCAACAACGAATCAAATTAATCAATTCGATGAGATCTTAGTGACGACACAACTAACCATGATGGCATCTCGATGAGTTTCCAAGATAAATCGTACTTTATGTGCTCAAACACACAACTTTAGCCACTTTTCACACTTTGAAGCTCGATAACTTCGGAAATTGAACTCCAAATTTCGTCAACAACGAATCAAATTAATCAATTCGATGAGATCTTAGTGACGACACAACTAACCATGATGGCATCTCGATGAGTTTCCAAGATAAATCGTACTTTATGTGCTCAAACACACAACTTTTGCCACTTTTCACACTTTGAAGCTCGATAACTTCGGAAATTGAACTCCAAATTTCGTCAACAACGAATCAAATTATTCAGTTCGATGAGATCTTAGTGACGACACAACTAACCATGATGGCATCTCGATGAGTTTCCAAGATAAATCGTACTTTATGTGCTCAAACACACAACTTTTGCCACTTTTCACACTTTGAAGCTCGATAACTTCGGAAATTGAACTCCAAATTTCGTCAACAACGAATCAAAGTATTCAGTTCGATGAGATCTTAGTGACGACACAACTAACCACGATGGCATCTCGATGAGTTTCCAAGATAAATCGTACTTTATGTGCTCAAACACACAACTTTTGCCACTTTTCACACTTTGAAGCTCGATAACTTCGGAAATTGAACTCCAAATTTCGTCAACAACGAATCAAATTATTCAGTTCGATGAGATCTTAGTGACGACACAACTAACCATGATGGCATCTCGATGAGTTTCCAAGATAAATCGTACTTTATGTGCTCAAACACACAACTTTTGCCACTTTTCACACTTTGAAGCTCGATAACTTCGGAAATTAAACTCCAAATTTCGTCAACAACGAATCAAATTATTCAATTCGATGAGATCTTAGTGACGACACAACTAACCATGATGGCATCTCGATGAGTTTCCAAGATAAATCGTACTTTATGTGCTCAAACACACAACTTTTGCCACTTTTCACACTTTGAAGCTCGATAACTTCGGAAATTGAACTCCAAATTTCGTCAACAACGAATCAAATTATTCAGTTCGATGAGATCTTAGTGACGACACAACTAACCATGATGGCATCTCGATGAGTTTCCAAGATAAATCGTACTTTATGTGCTCAAACACACAACTTTTGCCACTTTTCACACTTTGAAGCTCGATAACTTCGGAAATTGAACTCCAAATTTCGTCAACAACGAATCAAATTATTCAATTCGATGAGATCTTAGTGACGACACAACTAACCATGATGGCATCTCGATGAGTTTCCAAGATAAATCGTACTTTATGTGCTCAAACACACAACTTTTGCCACTTTTCACACTTTGAAGCTCGATAACTTCGGAAATTGAACTCCAAATTTCGTCAACAACGAATCAAATTATTCAGTTCGATGAGATCTTAGTGACGACACAACTAACCATGATGGCATCTCGATGAGTTTCCAAGATAAATCGTACTTAATGTGCTAAAACACACAACTTTTGCCACTTTTCACTCTTTGAAACTCGATAACTTCGGAAATTGAACTCCAAATTTCGTCAACAACGAATCAAATTAGTCAATTCGATGAGATCTTAGTGACGACACAACTAACCATGATGGCATCTCGATGAGTTTCCAAGGTAAATCGTACATTATGTGGTGAAATACTCAATTTTTGCCACTTTTCACACTTTGAAGCTCGATAACTTCGGGAATTGAACTCCAAATTTCGTCAACAACGAATCAAATTATTCAATTCGATGAGATCTTAGTGACGACGCAACTAACCTTGATGGCATCTCGATGAGTTTCCAAGATAAATCGTACTTTATGTGCTCAAACACACAACTTTAGCCACTTTTCACACTTTGAAGCTCGATAACTTCGGAAATTGAACTCCAAATTTCGTCAACAACGAATCAAATTATTCAGTTCGATGAGATCATAATGACGACGCAACTAACCATGATGGCATCTCGATGAGTTTCCAAGGTAAATCGTACTTTATGTGCTCAAACACACAACTTTCGCCACTTTTCACACTTTGAAGCTCGATAACTTCGGAAATTGAACTCCAAATTTCGACAACAACGAATCAAATTATTCAGTTCGATGAGATCTTAGTGACGACACAGCTAACCATGATGGCATCTCGATGAGTTTCCAAGGTAAATCGTACTTTATGTGCTCAAACACACAACTTTCGCCACTTTTCACACTTTGAAGCTCGATAACTTCGGAAATTGAACTCCAAATTTCGTCAACAACGAATCAAATTATTCAATTCGATGAGATCTTAGTGACGACATAACTATCCATGATGGCATCTCGATGAGTTTCCAAGATAAATCGTACTTTATGTGCTCAAACACACAACTTTCGCCACTTTTCACACTTTGAAGCTCGATAACTTTGGAAATTGAAATCCAAATTTCGTCAACAACGAATCAAATTATTCAGTTCGATGAGATCATAATGACGACACAACTAACCATGATGGCATCTCGATGAGTTTCCAAGATAAATCGTACTTTATGTGCTCAAACACACAACTTTTGCCAATTTTCACACTTTGAAGCTCGATAACTTCGGAAATTGAACTCCAAATTTCGTCAACAACGAATCAAATTATTCAATTCGATGAGATCTTAGTGACGACACAACTAACCATGATGGCATCTCGATGAGTTTCCAAGGTAAATCGTACTTTATGTGCTCAAACACACAACTTTTGCCACTTTTCACACTTTGAAGCTCGATAACTGCGGAAATTGAACTCCAAATTTCGTCAACAACGAATCATATTATTCAATTCGATGAGATCTTAGTGACGACACAACTAACCATGATGACATCTCGATGAGTTTCCAAGGTAAATCGTACTTTATGTGCTCAAACACACAACTTTTGCCACTTTTCACACTTTGAAGCTCGATAACTTCGGAAATTGAACTCCAAATTTCGACAACAACGAATCAAATTATTCAATTCGATGAGATCTTAGTGACGACACAACTAACCATGATGGCATCTCGATGAGTTTCCAAGGTAAATCGTACTTTATGTGCTCAAACACACAACTTTCGCCACTTTTCACACTTTGAAGCTCGATAACTTCGGAAATTGAACTCCAAATTTCGTCAACAACGAATCAAATTATTCAGTTCGATGAGATCATAATGACGACACAACTAACCATGATGGCATCTCGATGAGTTTCCCAGATAAATCGTACTTTATGTGCTCAAACACACAACTTTCGCCACTTTTCACACTTTGAAGCTCGATAACTTCGGAAATTGAACTCCAAATTTCGACAACAACGAATCAAATTATTCAGTTCGATGAGATCTTAGTGACGACACAGCTAACCATGATGGCATCTCGATGAGTTTCCAAGGTAAATCGTACTTTATGTGCTCAAACACACAACTTTCGCCACTTTTCACACTTTGAAGCTCGATAACTTCGGAAATTGAACTCCAAATTTCGTCAACAACGAATCAAATTATTCAATTCGATGAGATCTTAGTGACGACACAACTAACCATGATGGCATCTCGATGAGTTTCCAAGGTAAATCGTACTTTATGTGCTCAAACACACAACTTTTGCCACTTTTCACACTTTGAAGCTCGATAACTGCGGAAATTGAACTCCAAATTTCGTCAACAACGAATCATATTATTCAATTCGATGAGATCTTAGTGACGACACAACTAACCATGATGACATCTCGATGAGTTTCCAAGGTAAATCGTACTTTATGTGCTCAAACACACAACTTTTGCCACTTTTCACACTTTGAAGCTCGATAACTTCGGAAATTGAACTCCAAATTTCGACAACAACGAATCAAATTATTCAATTCGATGAGATCTTAGTGACGACACAACTAACCATGATGGCATCTCGATGAGTTTCCAAGGTAAATCGTACTTTATGTGCTCAAACACACAACTTTCGCCACTTTTCACACTTTGAAGCTCGATAACTTCGGAAATTGAACTCCAAATTTCGTCAACAACGAATCAAATTATTCAGTTCGATGAGATCTTAGTGACGACACAACTAACCATGATGGCATCTCGATGAGTTTCCAAGATAAATCGTACTTTATGTGCTCAAACACACAACTTTCGCCACTTTTCACACTTTGAAGCTCGATAACTTCGGAAATTGAACTCCAAATTTCGACAACAACGAATCAAATTATTCAGTTCGATGAGATCTTAGTGACGACACAGCTAACCATGATGGCATCTCGATGAGTTTCCAAGGTAAATCGTACTTTATGTGCTCAAACACACAACTTTCGCCACTTTTCACACTTTGAAGCTCGATAACTTCGGAAATTGAACTCCAAATTTCGTCAACAACGAATCAAATTATTCAATTCGATGAGATCTTAGTGACGACACAACTAACCATGATGGCATCTCGATGAGTTTCCAAGGTAAATCGTACTTTATGTGCTCAAACACACAACTTTTGCCACTTTTCACACTTTGAAGCTCGATAACTGCGGAAATTGAACTCCAAATTTCGTCAACAACGAATCATATTATTCAATTCGATGAGATCTTAGTGACGACACAACTAACCATGATGACATCTCGATGAGTTTCCAAGGTAAATCGTACTTTATGTGCTCAAACACACAACTTTTGCCACTTTTCACACTTTGAAGCTCGATAACTTCGGAAATTGAACTCCAAATTTCGACAACAACGAATCAAATTATTCAATTCGATGAGATCTTAGTGACGACACAACTAACCATGATGGCATCTCGATGAGTTTCCAAGGTAAATCGTACTTTATGTGCTCAAACACACAACTTTCGCCACTTTTCACACTTTGAAGCTCGATAACTTCGGAAATTGAACTCCAAATTTCGTCAACAACGAATCAAATTATTCAGTTCGATGAGATCATAATGACGACACAACTCACCATGATGGCATCTCGATGAGTTTCCAAGATAAATCGTACTTTATGTGCTCAAACACACAACTTTCGCCACTTTTCACACTTTGAAGCTCGATAACTTCGGAAATTGAACTCCAAATTTCGACAACAACGAATCAAATTATTCAGTTCGATGAGATCTTAGTGACGACACAGCTAACCATGATGGCATCTCGATGAGTTTCCAAGGTAAATCGTACTTTATGTGCTCAAACACACAACTTTCGCCACTTTTCACACTTTGAAGCTCGATAACTTCGGAAATTGAACTCCAAATTTCGTCAACAACGAATCAAATTATTCAATTCGATGAGATCTTAGTGACGACACAACTAACCATGATGGCATCTCGATGAGTTTCCACGATAAATCGTACTTTATGTGCTCAAACACACAACTTTCGCCACTTTTCACACTTTGAAGCTCGATAACTTCGGAAATTGAACTCCAAATTTCGTCAACAACGAATCAAATTATTCAATTCGATGAGATCTTAGTGACGACACAACTAACCCTGATGGCATCTCAATGAGTTTCCAAGGTAAATCGTACTTTATATGCTCAAACACACAACTTTTGCCACTTTTCACATTTTGAAGCTCGATAACTTCGGAAATTGAACTCCAAATTTCGTCAACAACGAATCAAATTATTCAATTCGATGAGATCTTAGTGACGACACAACTAACCCTGATGGCATCTCGATGAGTTTCCAAGATAAATCGTACTTTATGTGCTCAAACACACAACTTTCGCCACTTTTCACACTTTGAAGCTCGATAACTTCGGAAATTGAACTCCAAATTTCGTCAACAACGAATCAAATTATTCAGTTCGATGAGATCATAATGACGACACAACTAACCATGATGGCATCTCGATGAGTTTCCAAGATAAATCGTACTTTATGTGCTCAAACACACAACTTTTGCCACTTTTCACACTTTGAAGCTCGATAACTTCGGAAATTGAACTCCAAATTTCGTCAACAACGAATCAAAGTATTCAGTTCGATGAGATCTTAGTGACGACACAACTAACCATGATGGCATCTCGATGAGTTTCCAAGGTAAATCGTACTTTATGTGCTCAAACACTCAACTTTCGCCACTTTTCACACTTTGAAGCTCGAAACTTCGGAAATTGAACTCCAAATTTCGTCAACAACGAATCAAATTATTCAATTCGATGAGATCTTAGTGACGACACAACTAACCATGATGGCATCTCGATGAGTTTCCACGATAAATCGTACTTTATGTGCTCAAACACACAACTTTCGCCACTTTTCACATTTTGAAGCTCGATAACTTCGGAAATTGAACTCCAAATTTCGTCAACAACGAATCAAATTATTCAATTCGATGAGATCTTAGTGACGACACAACTAACCATGATGGCATCTCGATGAGTTTCCAAGATAAATCGTACTTTATGTGCTCAAACACACAACTTTTGCCACTTTTCACATTTTGAAGCTCGATAACTTCGGAAATTGAACTCCAAATTTCGTCAACAACGAATCAAATTATTCAATTCGATGAGATCTTAGTGACGACACAACTAACCCTGATGGCATCTCGATGAGTTTCCAAGATAAATCGTACTTTATGTGCTCAAACACACAACTTTCGCCACTTTTCACACTTTGAAGCTCGATAACTTCGGAAATTGAACTCCAAATTTCGTCAACAACGAATCAAATTATTCAATTCGATGAGATCTTAGTGACGACACAACTAACCATGATGGCATCTCGATGAGTTTCCAAGATAAATCGTACTTTATGTGCTCAAACACACAACTTTCGCCACTTTTCACACTTTGAAGCTCGATAACTTCGGAAATTGAACTCCAAATTTCGTCAACAACGAATCAAATTATTCAATTCGATGAGATCTTAGTGACGACATAACTAACCCTGATGGCATCTCAATGAGTTTCCAAGGTAAATCGTACTTTATATGCTCAAACACACAACTTTCGCCACTTTTCACACTTTGAAGCTCGATAACTTCGGAAATTGAACTCCAAATTTCGTCAACAACGAATCAAATTATTCAGTTCGATGAGATCATAATGACGACGCAACTAACCATGATGGCATCTCGATGAGTTTCCAAGGTAAATCGTACTTTATGTGCTCAAACACACAACTTTCGCCACTTTTCACACTTTGAAGCTCGATAACTTCGGAAATTGAACTCCAAATTTCGACAACAACGAATCAAATTATTCAGTTCGATGAGATCTTAGTGACGACACAGCTAACCATGATGGCATCTCGATGAGTTTCCAAGGTAAATCGTACTTTATGTGCTCAAACACACAACTTTCGCCACTTTTCACACTTTGAAGCTCGATAACTTCGGAAATTGAACTCCAAATTTCGTCAACAACGAATCAAATTATTCAATTCGATCAGATCTTAGTGACGACATAACTATCCATGATGGCATCTCGATGAGTTTCCAAGATAAATCGTACTTTATGTGCTCAAACACACAACTTTCGCCACTTTTCACACTTTGAAGCTCGATAACTTTGGAAATTGAAATCCAAATTTCGTCAACAACGAATCAAATTATTCAGTTCGATGAGATCATAATGACGACACAACTAACCATGATGGCATCTCGATGAGTTTCCAAGATAAATCGTACTTTATGTGCTCAAACACACAACTTTTGCCAATTTTCACACTTTGAAGCTCGATAACTTCGGAAATTGAACTCCAAATTTCGTCAACAACGAATCAAATTATTCAATTCGATGAGATCTTAGTGACGACACAACTAACCATGATGGCATCTCGATGAGTTTCCAAGGTAAATCGTACTTTATGTGCTCAAACACACAACTTTCGCCACTTTTCACACTTTGAAGCTCGATAACTTCGGAAATTGAACTCCAAATTTCGTCAACAACGAATCAAATTATTCAATTCGATGAGATCTTAGTGACGACACAACTAACCATGATGGCATCTCGATGAGTTTCCACGATAAATCGTACTTTATGTGCTCAAACACACAACTTTCGCCACTTTTCACACTTTGAAGCTCGATAACTTCGGAAATTGAACTCCAAATTTCGTCAACAACGAATCAAATTATTCAATTCGATGAGATCTTAGTGACGACACAACTAACCATGATGGCATCTCGATGAGTTTCCACGATAAATCGTACTTTATGTGCTCAAACACACAACTTTCGCCACTTTTCACACTTTGAAGCTCGATAACTTCGGAAATTGAACTCCAAATTTCGTCAACAACGAATCAAATTATTCAATTCGATGAGATCTTAGTGACGACACAACTAACCATGATGGCATCTCGATGAGTTTCCAAGGTAAATCGTACTTTATGTGCTCAAACACACAACTTTCGCCACTTTTCACACTTTGAAGCTCGATAACTTCGGAAATTGAACTCCAAATTTCGTCAACAACGAATCAAATTATTCAATTCGATGAGATCTTAGTGACGACACAACTAACCATGATGGCATCTCGATGAGTTTCCACGATAAATCGTACTTTATGTGCTCAAACACACAACTTTCGCCACTTTTCACACTTTGAAGCTCGATAACTTCGGAAATTGAACTCCAAATTTCGTCAACAACGAATCAAATTATTCAATTCGATGAGATCTTAGTGACGACACAACTAACCATGATGGCATCTCGATGAGTTTCCAAGGTAAATCGTACTTTATGTGCTCAAACACACAACTTTCGCCACTTTTCACACTTTGAAGCTCGATAACTTCGGAAATTGAACTCCAAATTTCGTCAACAACGAATCAAATTATTCAATTCGATGAGATCTTAGTGACGACACAGCTAACCATGATGGCATCTCGATGAGTTTCCAAGGTAAATCGTACTTTATGTGCTCAAACACACAACTTTCGCCACTTTTCACACTTTGAAGCTCGATAACTTCGGAAATTGAACTCCAAATTTCGTCAACAACGAATCAAATTATTCAATTCGATGAGATCTTAGTGACGACACAACTAACCATGATGGCATCTCGATGAGTTTCCACGATAAATCGTACTTTATGTGCTCAAACACACAACTTTCGCCACTTTTCACACTTTGAAGCTCGATAACTTCGGAAATTGAACTCCAAATTTCGTCAACAACGAATCAAATTATTCAATTCGATGAGATCTTAGTGACGACACAACTAACCCTGATGGCATCTCAATGAGTTTCCAAGGTAAATCGTACTTTATATGCTCAAACACACAACTTTTGCCACTTTTCACATTTTGAAGCTCGATAACTTCGGAAATTGAACTCCAAATTTCGTCAACAACGAATCAAATTATTCAATTCGATGAGATCTTAGTGACGACACAACTAACCCTGATGGCATCTCGATGAGTTTCCAAGATAAATCGTACTTTATGTGCTCAAACACACAACTTTCGCCACTTTTCACACTTTGAAGCTCGATAACTTCGGAAATTGAACTCCAAATTTCGTCAACAACGAATCAAATTATTCAGTTCGATGAGATCATAATGACGACACAACTAACCATGATGGCATCTCGATGAGTTTCCAAGATAAATCGTACTTTATGTGCTCAAACACACAACTTTTGCCACTTTTCACACTTTGAAGCTCGATAACTTCGGAAATTGAACTCCAAATTTCGTCAACAACGAATCAAAGTATTCAGTTCGATGAGATCTTAGTGACGACACAACTAACCATGATGGCATCTCGATGAGTTTCCAAGGTAAATCGTACTTTATGTGCTCAAACACTCAACTTTCGCCACTTTTCACACTTTGAAGCTCGAAACTTCGGAAATTGAACTCCAAATTTCGTCAACAACGAATCAAATTATTCAATTCGATGAGATCTTAGTGACGACACAACTAACCATGATGGCATCTCGATGAGTTTCCACGATAAATCGTACTTTATGTGCTCAAACACACAACTTTCGCCACTTTTCACATTTTGAAGCTCGATAACTTCGGAAATTGAACTCCAAATTTCGTCAACAACGAATCAAATTATTCAATTCGATGAGATCTTAGTGACGACACAACTAACCATGATGGCATCTCGATGAGTTTCCAAGATAAATCGTACTTTATGTGCTCAAACACACAACTTTTGCCACTTTTCACATTTTGAAGCTCGATAACTTCGGAAATTGAACTCCAAATTTCGTCAACAACGAATCAAATTATTCAATTCGATGAGATCTTAGTGACGACACAACTAACCCTGATGGCATCTCGATGAGTTTCCAAGATAAATCGTACTTTATGTGCTCAAACACACAACTTTCGCCACTTTTCACACTTTGAAGCTCGATAACTTCGGAAATTGAACTCCAAATTTCGTCAACAACGAATCAAATTATTCAATTCGATGAGATCTTAGTGACGACACAACTAACCATGATGGCATCTCGATGAGTTTCCAAGATAAATCGTACTTTATGTGCTCAAACACACAACTTTCGCCACTTTTCACACTTTGAAGCTCGATAACTTCGGAAATTGAACTCCAAATTTCGTCAACAACGAATCAAATTATTCAATTCGATGAGATCTTAGTGACGACATAACTAACCCTGATGGCATCTCAATGAGTTTCCAAGGTAAATCGTACTTTATATGCTCAAACACACAACTTTCGCCACTTTTCACACTTTGAAGCTCGATAACTTCGGAAATTGAACTCCAAATTTCGTCAACAACGAATCAAATTATTCAGTTCGATGAGATCATAATGACGACGCAACTAACCATGATGGCATCTCGATGAGTTTCCAAGGTAAATCGTACTTTATGTGCTCAAACACACAACTTTCGCCACTTTTCACACTTTGAAGCTCGATAACTTCGGAAATTGAACTCCAAATTTCGACAACAACGAATCAAATTATTCAGTTCGATGAGATCTTAGTGACGACACAGCTAACCATGATGGCATCTCGATGAGTTTCCAAGGTAAATCGTACTTTATGTGCTCAAACACACAACTTTCGCCACTTTTCACACTTTGAAGCTCGATAACTTCGGAAATTGAACTCCAAATTTCGTCAACAACGAATCAAATTATTCAATTCGATCAGATCTTAGTGACGACATAACTATCCATGATGGCATCTCGATGAGTTTCCAAGATAAATCGTACTTTATGTGCTCAAACACACAACTTTCGCCACTTTTCACACTTTGAAGCTCGATAACTTTGGAAATTGAAATCCAAATTTCGTCAACAACGAATCAAATTATTCAGTTCGATGAGATCATAATGACGACACAACTAACCATGATGGCATCTCGATGAGTTTCCAAGATAAATCGTACTTTATGTGCTCAAACACACAACTTTTGCCAATTTTCACACTTTGAAGCTCGATAACTTCGGAAATTGAACTCCAAATTTCGTCAACAACGAATCAAATTATTCAATTCGATGAGATCTTAGTGACGACACAACTAACCATGATGGCATCTCGATGAGTTTCCAAGGTAAATCGTACTTTATGTGCTCAAACACACAACTTTTGCCAATTTTCACACTTTGAAGCTCGATAACTTCGGAAATTGAACTCCAAATTTCGACAACAACGAATCAAATTATTCAATTCGATGAGATCTTAGTGACGACACAACTAACCATGATGGCATCTCGATGAGTTTCCAAGGTAAATCGTACTTTATGTGCTCAAACACACAACTTTCGCCACTTTTCACATTTTGAAGCTCGATAACTTCGGAAATTGAACTCCAAATTTCGTCAACAACGAATCAAATTATTCAATTCGATGAGATCTTAGTGACGACACAACTAACCATGATGGCATCTCGATGAGTTTCCAAGATAAATCGTACTTTATGTGCTCAAACACACAACTTTTGCCACTTTTCACACTTTGAAGCTCGATAACTTCGGAAATTGAACTCCAAATTTCGTCAACAACGAATCAAAGTATTCAGTTCGATGAGATCTTAGTGACGACACAACTAACCATGATGGCATCTCGATGAGTTTCCAAGATAAATCGTACTTTATGTGCTCAAACACACAACTTTTGCCACTTTTCACACTTTGAAGCTCGATAACTTCGGAAATTGAACTCCAAATTTCGTCAACAACGAATCAAATTATTCAGTTCGATGAGATCATAATGACGACACAACTAACCATGATGGCATCTCGATGAGTTTCCAAGATAAATCGTACTTTATGTGCTCAAACACACAACTTTTGCCACTTTTCACACTTTGAAGCTCGATAACTTCGGAAATTGAACTCCAAATTTCGTCAACAACGAATCAAATTATTCAATTCGATGAAATCTTAGTGACGACACAACTAACCATGATGGCATCTCGATGAGTTTCCAAGATAAATCGTACTTTATGTGCTCAAACACACAACTTTCGCCACTTTTCACACTTTGAAGCTCGATAACTTCGGAAATTGAACTCCAAATTTCGTCAACAACGAATCAAATTATTCAATTCGATGAAATCTTAGTGACGACACAACTAACCATGATGGCATCTGGATGAGTTTCCAAGATAAATCGTACTTTATGTGCTCAAACACACAACTTTCGCCACTTTTCACACTTTGAAGCTCGATAACTTCGGAAATTGAACTCCAAATTTCGTCAACAACGAATCAAATTATTCAGTTCGATGAGATCTTAGTGACGACACAGCTAACCATGATGGCATCTCGATGAGTTTCCAAGGTAAATCGTACTTTATGTGCTCAAACACACAACTTTTGCCACTTTTCACACTTTGAAGCTCGATAACTTCGGAAATTGAACTCCAAATTTCGTCAACAACGAATCAAATTATTCAATTCGATGAGATCATAATGACGACACAACTAACCATGATGGCATCTCGATGAGTTTCCAAGGTAAATCGTACTTTATGTGCTCAAACACACAACTTTAGCCACTTTTCACACTTTGAAGCTCGATAACTTCGGAAATTGAACTCCAAATTTCGTCAACAACGAATCAAATTATTCAATTCGATGAGATCTTAGTGACGACACAACTAACCCTGATGGCATCTCGATGAGTTTCCAAGATAAATCGTACTTTATGTGCTCAAACACACAACTTTCGCCACTTTTCACACTTTGAAGCTCGATAACTTCGGAAATTGAACTCCAAATTTCGACAACAACGAATCAAATTATTCAATTCGATGAGATCTTAGTGACGACACAGCTAACCATGATGGCATCTCGATGAGTTTCCAAGATAAATCGTACTTTATGTGCTCAAACACACAACTTTTGCCAATTTTCACACTTTGAAGCTCGATAACTTCGGAAATTGAACTCCAAATTTCGTCAACAACGAATCAAATTATTCAATTCGATGAGATCTTAGTGACGACACAACTAACCATGATGGCATCTCGATGAGTTTCCAAGGTAAATCGTACTTTATGTGCTCAAACACACAACTTTTGCCACTTTTCACACTTTGAAGCTCGATAACTGCGGAAATTGAACTCCAAATTTCGTCAACAACGAATCATATTATTCAATTCGATGAGATCTTAGTGACGACACAACTAACCATGATGGCATCTCGATGAGTTTCCAAGATAAATCGTACTTTATGTGCTCAAACACACAACTTTAGCCACTTTTCACACTTTGAAGCTCGATAACTTCGGAAATTGAACTCCAAATTTCGTCAACAACGAATCAAATTATTCAATTCGATGAGATCATAATGACGACACAACTAACCATGATGGCATCTCGATGAGTTTCCAAGATAAATCGTACTTTATGTGCTCAAACACACAACTTTAGCCACTTTTCACACTTTGAAGCTCGATAACTTCGGAAATTGAACTCCAAATTTCGTCAACAACGAATCAAATTATTCAATTCGATGAGATCTTAGTGACGACACAACTAACCATGATGGCATCTCGATGAGTTTCCAAGGTAAATCGTACTTTATGTGCTCAAACACACAACTTTCGCCACTTTTCACACTTTGAAGCTCGATAACTTCGGAAATTGAACTCCAAATTTCGTCAACAACGAATCAAATTATTCAGTTCGATGAGATCATAATGACGACACAACTAACCATGATGGCATCTCGATGAGTTTCCAAGGTAAATCGTACTTTATGTGCTCAAACACACAACTTTTGCCACTTTTCACACTTTGAAGCTCGATAACTTCGGAAATTGAACTCCAAATTTCGTCAACAACGAATCAAATTATTCAATTCGATGAGATCTTAGTGACGACACAACTAACCATGATGGCATCTCGATGAGTTTCCAAGGTAAATCGTACTTTATGTGCTCAAACACTCAACTTTCGCCACTTTTCACACTTTGAAGCTCGAAACTTCGGAAATTGAACTCCAAATTTCGTCAACAACGAATCAAATTATTCAATTCGATGAGATCTTAGTGACGACACAACTAACCATGATGGCATCTCGATGAGTTTCCAAGGTAAATCGTACTTTATGTGCTCAAACACACAACTTTTGCCACTTTTCACACTTTGAAGCTCGATAACTTCGGAAATTGAACTCCAAATTTCGTCAACAACGAATCAAATTATTCAATTCGATGAGATCTTAGTGACGACACAACTAACCATGATGGCATCTCGATGAGTTTCCAAGATAAATCGTACTTTATGTGCTCAAACACACAACTTTTGCCACTTTTCACACTTTGAAGCTCGATAACTTCGGAAATTGAACTCCAAATTTCGTCAACAACGAATCAAATTATTCAGTTCGATGAGATCATAATGACGACACAACTAACCATGATGGCATCTCGATGAGTTTCCAAGATAAATCGTACTTTATGTGCTCAAACACACAACTTTTGCCACTTTTCACACTTTGAAGCTCGATAACTTCGGAAATTGAACTCCAAATTTCGTCAACAACGAATCAAAGTATTCAGTTCGATGAGATCTTAGTGACGACACAACTAACCATGATGGCATCTCGATGAGTTTCCAAGATAAATCGTACTTTATGTGCTCAAACACACAACTTTTGCCACTTTTCACACTTTGAAGCTCGATAACTTCGGAAATTGAACTCCAAATTTCGTCAACAACGAATCAAATTATTCAGTTCGATGAGATCATAATGACGACACAACTAACCATGATGGCATCTCGATGAGTTTCCAAGATAAATCGTACTTTATGTGCTCAAACACACAACTTTTGCCACTTTTCACACTTTGAAGCTCGATAACTTCGGAAATTGAACTCCAAATTTCGTCAACAACGAATCAAATTATTCAATTCGATGAGATCTTAGTGACGACACAACTAACCATGATGGCATCTCGATGAGTTTCCAATGTAAATCGTACTTTATGTGCTCAAACACTCAACTTTCGCCACTTTTCACACTTTGAAGCTCGAAACTTCGGAAATTGAACTCCAAATTTCGTCAACAACGAATCAAATTATTCAATTCGATGAGATCTTAGTGACGACACAACTAACCATGATGGCATCTCGATGAGTTTCCAAGGTAAATCGTACTTTATGTGCTCAAACACACAACTTTAGCCACATTTCACACTTTGAAGCTCGATAACTTCGGAAATTGAACTCCAAATTTCGACAACAACGAATCAAATTATTCAATTCGATGAGATCTTAGTGACGACACAACTAACCATGATGGCATCTCGATGAGTTTCCAAGGTATATCGTACTTTATGTGCTCAAACACACAACTTTCGCCACTTTTCACACTTTGAAGCTCGATAACTTCGGAAATTGAACTCCAAATGTCGTCAACAACGAATCAAATTATTCAAATCGATGAGATCTTAGTGACGACACAACTAACCATGATGGCATCTCGATGAGTTTCCAAGGTAAATCGTACTTTATGTGCTCAAACACACAACTTTCGCCACTTTTCACACTTTGAAGCTCGATAACTTCGGAAATTGAACTCCAAATTTCGACAACAACGAATCAAATTATTCAATTCGATGAGATCTTAGTGACGACACAACTAACCATGATGGCATCTCGATGAGTTTCCAAGGTATATCGTACTTTATGTGCTCAAACACACAACTTTCGCCACTTTTCACACTTTGAAGCTCGATAACTTCGGAAATTGAACTCCAAATGTCGTCAACAACGAATCAAATTATTCAAATCGATGAGATCTTAGTGACGACACAACTAACCATGATGGCATCTCGATGAGTTTCCAAGGTAAATCGTACTTTATGTGCTCAAACACACAACTTTCGCCACTTTTCACACTTTGAAGCTCGATAACTTCGGAAATTGAACTCCAAATTTCGACAACAACGAATCAAATTATTCAGTTCGATGAGATCTTAGTGACGACACAACTAACCATGATGGCATCTCGATGAGTTTCCAAGATAAATCGTACTTTATGTGCTCAAACACACAACTTTCGCCACTTTTCACACTTTGAAGCTCGATAACTTCGGAAATTGAACTCCAAATTTCGTCAACAACGAATCAAATTATTCAGTTCGATGAGATCATAATGACGACACAACTAACCATGATGGCATCTCGATGAGTTTCCAAGATAAATCGTACTTTATGTGCTCAAACACACAACTTTTGCCACTTTTCACACTTTGAAGCTCGATAACTTCGGAAATTGAACTCCAAATTTCGTCAACAACGAATCAAATTATTCAATTCGATGAGATCTTAGTGACGACACAACTAACCATGATGGTATCTCGATGAGTTTCCAAGGTAAATCGTACTTTATGTGCTCAAACACACAACTTTAGCCACTTTTCACACTTTGAAGCTCGATAACTTCGGAAATTGAACTCCAAATTTCGTCAACAACGAATCAAATTATTCAATTCGATGAGATCATAATGACGACACAACTAACCATGATGGCATCTCGATGAGTTTCCAAGATAAATCGTATTTTATGTGCTCAAACACACAACTTTCGCCACTTTTCACACTTTGAAGCTCGATAACTTCGGAAATTGAACTCCAAATTTCGTCAACAACGAATCAAATTATTCAGTTCGATGAGATCATAATGACGACACAACTAACCATGATGGCATCTCGATGAGTTTCCAAGATAAATCGTACTTTATGTGCTCAAACACACAACTTTTGCCACTTTTCACACTTTGAAGCTCGATAACTGCGGAAATTGAACTCCAAATTTCGTCAACAACGAATCATATTATTCAATTCGATGAGATCTTAGTGACGACACAACTAACCATGATGGCATCTCGATGAGTTTCCAAGGTAAATCGTACTTTATGTGCTCAAACACACACCTTTTGCCACTTTTCACACTTTGAAGCTCGATAACTTCGGAAATTGAACTCCAAATTTCGACAACAACGAATCAAATTATTCAATTCGATGAGATCTTAGTGACGACACAACTAACCATGATGGCATCTCGATGAGTTTCCAAGGTAAATCGTACTTTATGTGCTCAAACACACAACTTTCGCCACTTTTCACACTTTGAAGCTCGATAACTTCGGAAATTGAACTCCAAATTTCGTCAACAACGAATCAAATTATTCAGTTCGATGAGATCATAATGACGACACAACTAACCATGATGGCATCTCGATGAGTTTCCAAGATAAATCGTACTTTATGTGCTCAAACACACAACTTTTGCCACTTTTCACACTTTGAAGCTCGATAACTTCGGAAATTGAACTCCAAATTTCGTCAACAACGAATCAAAGTATTCAGTTCGATGAGATCTTAGTGACGACACAACTAACCATGATGGCATCTCGATGAGTTTCCAAGATAAATCGTACTTTATGTGCTCAAACACACAACTTTTGCCACTTTTCACACTTTGAAGCTCGATAACTTCGGAAATTGAACTCCAAATTTCGTCAACAACGAATCAAATTATTCAGTTCGATGAGATCATAATGACGACACAACTAACCATGATGGCATCTCGATGAGTTTCCAAGATAAATCGTACTTTATGTGCTCAAACACACAACTTTTGCCACTTTTCACACTTTGAAGCTCGATAACTTCGGAAATTGAACTCCAAATTTCGTCAACAACGAATCAAATTATTCAATTCGATGAGATCTTAGTGACGACACAACTAACCATGATGGCATCTCGATGAGTTTCCAATGTAAATCGTACTTTATGTGCTCAAACACTCAACTTTCGCCACTTTTCACACTTTGAAGCTCGAAACTTCGGAAATTGAACTCCAAATTTCGTGAACAACGAATCAAATTATTCAATTCGATGAGATCTTAGTGACGACACAACTAACCATGATGGCATCTCGATGAGTTTCCAAGATAAATCGTACTTTATGTGCTCAAACACACAACTTTCGCCACTTTTCACACTTTGAAGCTCGATAACTTCGGAAATTGAACTCCAAATTTCGTCAACAACGAATCAAATTATTCAATTCGATGAAATCTTAGTGACGACACAACTAACCATGATGGCATCTGGATGAGTTTCCAAGATAAATCGTACTTTATGTGCTCAAACACACAACTTTCGCCACTTTTCACACTTTGAAGCTCGATAACTTCGGAAATTGAACTCCAAATTTCGTCAACAACGAATCAAATTATTCAATTCGATGAGATCTTAGTGACGACACAACTAACCATGATGGCATCTCGATGAGTTTCCAAGGTAAATCGTACTTTATGTGCTCAAACACACAACTTTTGCCACTTTTCACACTTTGAAGCTCGATAACTTCGGAAATTGAACTCCAAATTTCGTCAACAACGAATCAAATTATTCAATTCGATGAGATCATAATGACGACACAACTAACCATGATGGCATCTCGATGAGTTTCCAAGATAAATCGTACTTTATGTGCTCAAACACACAACTTTAGCCACTTTTCACACTTTGAAGCTCGATAACTTCGGAAATTGAACTCCAAATTTCGTCAACAACGAATCAAATTATTCAATTCGATGAGATCATAATGACGACACAACTAACCATGATGGCATCTCGATGAGTTTCCAAGGTAAATCGTACTTTATGTGCTCAAACACACAACTTTTGCCACTTTTCACACTTTGAAGCTCGATAACTTCGGAAATTGAACTCCAAATTTCGTCAACAACGAATCAAATTATTCAATTCGATGAGATCATAATGACGACACAACTAACCATGATGGCATCTCGATGAGTTTCCAAGGTAAATCGTACTTTATGTGCTCAAACACACAACTTTAGCCACTTTTCACACTTTGAAGCTCGATAACTTCGGAAATTGAACTCCAAATTTCGTCAACAACGAATCAAATTATTCAATTCGATGAAATCTTAGTGACGACACAACTAACCATGATGGCATCTGGATGAGTTTCCAAGATAAATCGTACTTTATGTGCTCAAACACACAACTTTCGCCACTTTTCACACTTTGAAGCTCGATAACTTCGGAAATTGAACTCCAAATTTCGTCAACAACGAATCAAATTATTCAATTCGATGAGATCTTAGTGACGACACAACTAACCATGATGGCATCTCGATGAGTTTCCAAGGTAAATCGTACTTTATGTGCTCAAACACACAACTTTTGCCACTTTTCACACTTTGAAGCTCGATAACTTCGGAAATTGAACTCCAAATTTCGTCAACAACGAATCAAAGTATTCAGTTCGATGAGATCTTAGTGACGACACAACTAACCATGATGGCATCTCGATGAGTTTCCAAGATAAATCGTACTTTATGTGCTCAAACACACAACTTTAGCCACTTTTCACACTTTGAAGCTCGATAACTTCGGAAATTGAACTCCAAATTTCGTCAAAAACGAATCAAAGTATTCAGTTCGATGAGATCTTAGTGACGACACAACTAACCATGATGGCATCTCGATGAGTTTCCAAGATAAATCGTACTTTATGTGCTCAAACACACAACTTTCGCCACTTTTCACACTTTGAAGCTCGATAACTTCGGAAATTGAACTCCAAATTTCGTCAACAACGAATCAAATTATTCAGTTCGATGAGATCATAATGACGACACAACTAACCATGATGGCATCTCGATGAGTTTCCAAGATAAATCGTACTTTATGTGCTCAAACACACAACTTTTGCCACTTTTCACACTTTGAAGCTCGATAACTGCGGAAATTGAACTCCAAATTTCGTCAACAACGAATCATATTATTCAATTCGATGAGATCTTAGTGACGACACAACTAACCATGATGGCATCTCGATGAGTTTCCAAGGTAAATCGTACTTTATGTGCTCAAACACACAACTTTTGCCACTTTTCACACTTTGAAGCTCGATAACTTCGGAAATTGAACTCCAAATTTCGACAACAACGAATCAAATTATTCAATTCGATGAGATCTTAGTGACGACACAACTAACCATGATGGCATCTCGATGAGTTTCCAAGGTAAATCGTACTTTATGTGCTCAAACACACAACTTTCGCCACTTTTCACACTTTGAAGCTCGATAACTTCGGAAATTGAACTCCAAATTTCCTCAACAACGAATCAAATTATTCAGTTCGATGAGATCATAATGACGACACAACTAACCATGATGGCATCTCGATGAGTTTCCAAGATAAATCGTACTTTATGTGCTCAAACACACAACTTTTGCCACTTTTCACACTTTGAAGCTCGATAACTTCGGAAATTGAACTCCAAATTTCGTCAACAACGAATCAAATTATTCAGTTCGATGAGATCATAATGACGACACAACTAACCATGATGGCATCTCGATGAGTTTCCAAGATAAATCGTACTTTATGTGCTCAAACACACAACTTTTGCCACTTTTCACACTTTGAAGCTCGATAACTTCGGAAATTGAACTCCAAATTTCGTCAACAACGAATCAAATTATTCAATTCGATGAGATCTTAGTGACGACACAACTAACCATGATGGCATCTCGATGAGTTTCCAATGTAAATCGTACTTTATGTGCTCAAACACTCAACTTTCGCCACTTTTCACACTTTGAAGGTCGAAACTTCGGAAATTGAACTCCAAATTTCGTCAACAACGAATCAAATTATTCAATTCGATGAGATCTTAGTGACGACACAACTAACCATGATGGCATCTCGATGAGTTTCCAAGGTAAATCGTACTTTATGTGCTCAAACACACAACTTTAGCCACATTTCACACTTTGAAGCTCGATAACTTCGGAAATTGAACTCCAAATTTCGTCAACAACGAATCAAATTATTCAATTCGATGAGATCATAATGACGACACAACTAACCATGATGGCATCTCGATGAGTTTCCAAGATAAATCGTACTTTATGTGCTCAAACACACAACTTTCGCCACTTTTCACACTTTGAAGCTCGATAACTTCGGAAATTGAACTCCAAATTTCGTCAACAACGAATCAAATTATTCAATTCGATGAGATCTTAGTGACGACACAACTAACCATGATGGCATCTCGATGAGTTTCCAAGGTAAATCGTACTTTATGTGCTCAAACACACAACTTTCGCCACTTTTCACACTTTGAAGCTCGATAACTTCGGAAATTGAACTCCAAATTTCGACAACAACGAATCAAATTATTCAGTTCGATGAGATCATAATGACGACACAATTAACCATGATGGCATCTCGATGAGTTTCCAAGATAAATCGTATTTTATGTGCTCAAACACACAACTTTTGCCACTTTTCACACTTTGAAGCTCGATAACTTCGGAAATTGAACTCCAAATTTCGACAACAACGAATCAAATTATTCAGTTCGATGAGATCTTAGTGACGCCACAACTAACCATGATGGCATCTCGATGAGTTTCTAAGATAAATCGTACATTATGTGGTGAAATACCCAATTTTTGCCACTTTTCACACTTTGAAGCTCGATAACCTCGGAAATTGAACTCCAAATTTCGTCAACAACGAATCAAATTATTCAGTTCGATGAGATCTTAGTGACGCCACAACTAACCATGATGGCATCTCGATGAGTTTCTAAGATAAATCGTACATTATGTGGTGAAATACCCAATTTTTGCCACTTTTCACACTTTGAAGCTCGATAACCTCGGAAATTGAACTCCAAATTTCGTCAACAACGAATCATATTATTCAGTTCGATGAAATCTTAGTGACGCCACAACTAACCATGATGGCATCTCGATGAGTTTCCAAGATAAATCGTATTTTATGTGCTCAAACACACAACTTTTGCCACTTTTCACACTTTGAAGCTCGATAACTTCGGAAATTGAACTCCAAATTTCGACAACAACGAATCAAATTATTCAGTTCGATGAGATCTTAGTGACGCCACAACTAACCATGATGGCATCTCGATGAGTTTCTAAGATAAATCGTACATTATGTGGTGAAATACCCAATTTTTGCCACTTTTCACACTTTGAAGCTCGATAACCTCGGAAATTGAACTCCAAATTTCGTCAACAACGAATCATATTATTCAGTTCGATGAAATCTTAGTGACGCCACAACTAACCATGATGGCATCTCGATGAGTTTCCAAGATAAATCGTACTTTATGTGCTCAAACACACAACTTTTGCCACTTTTCACACTTTGAAGCTCGATAACTGCGGAAATTGAACTCCAAATTTCGTCAACAACGAATCAAAGTATTCAGTTCGATGAGATCTTAGTGACGACACAACTAACCATTATGGCATCTCGATGAGTTTCCAAGGTAAATCGTACTTTATGTGCTCAAACACACAACTTTCGCCACTTTTCACACTTTGAAGCTCGAAACTTCGGAAATTGAACTCCAAATTTCGTCAACAACGAATCAAATTATTCAGTTCGATGAGATCATAATGACGACACAACTAACCATGATGGCATCTCGATGAGTTTCCAAGATAAATCGTACTTTATGTGCTCAAACACACAACTTTCGCCACTTTTCACACTTTGAAGCTCGATAACTTCGGAAATTGAACTCCAAATTTCGACTACAACGAATCAAAGTATTCAGTTCGATGAGATCTTAGTGACGACACAACTAACCATGATGGCATCTCGATGAGTTTCCAAGATAAATCGTACTTTATGTGCTCAAACACACATCTTTCGCCACTTTTCACACTTTGAAGCTCGAAACTTCGGAAATTGAACTCCAAATTTCGTCAACAACGAATCAAATTATTCAATTCGATGAGATCTTAGTGACGACACAACTAACCATGATGGCATCTCGATGAGTTTCCAAGGTAAATCGTACTTTATGTGCTCAAACACACATCTTTCGCCACTTTTCACACTTTGAAGTTCGATAACTTCGGAAATTGAACTTCAAATTTCGACAACAACGAATCAAATTATTCAGTTCGATGAGATCTTAGTGACGACACAGCTAACCATGATGGCATCTCGATGAGTTTCCAAGATAAATCGTACATTATGTGGTGAAATACCCAATTTTTGCCACTTTTCACACTTTGAAGCTCGATAACTTCGGAAATTGAACTCCAAATTTCGTCAACAACGAATCAAATTATTCAATTCGATGAGATCTTAGTGACGACACAACTAACCATGATGGCATCTCGATGAGTTGCCAAGGTAAATCGTACTTTATGTGCTCAAACACACAACTTTCGCCACTTTTCACACTTTGAAGCTCGAAACTTCGGAAATTGAACTCCAAATTTCGTAAACAACGAATCAAATTATTCAGTTCGATGAGATCTTAGTGACGACACAGCTAACCATGATGGCATCTCGATGAGTTTCCAAGATAAATCGTACTTTATGTGCTCAAACACACAACTTTTGCCACTTTTCACACTTTGAAGCTCGATAACTTCGGAAATTGAACTCCAAATTTCGTCAACAACGAATCAAATTATTCAATTCGATGAGATCTTAGTGACGACACAACTAACCATGATGGCATCTCGATGAGTTTCCAAGGTAAATCGTACTTTATGTGCTCAAACACACAACTTTCGCCACTTTTCACACTTTGAAGCTCGATAACTTCGGAAATTGAACTCCAAATTTCGTCAACAACGAATCAAATTATTCAATTCGATGAGATCTTAGTGACGACACAACTAACCATGATGGCATCTCGATGAGTTTCCAAGATAAATCGTACTTTATGTGCTCAAACACACAACTTTCGCCACTTTTCACACTTTGAAGCTCGATAACATCGGAAATTGAACTCCAAATTTCGTCAACAACGAATCAAATTATTCAGTTCGATGAGATCATAATGACGACACAACTAACCATGATGGCATCTCGATGAGTTTCCAAGATAAATCGTACTTTATGTGCTCAAACACACAACTTTTGCCACTTTTCACACTTGGAAGCTCGATAACTTCGGAAATTGAACTCCAAATTTCGTCAACAACGAATCAAATTATTCAATACGATGAGATCTTAGTGACGACACAACTAACCATTATGGCATCTCGATGATTTTCCAAGGTAAATCGTACTTTATGTGCTCAAACACACAACTTTCGCCACTTTTCACACTTTGAAGCTCGAAACTTCGGAAATTGAACTCCAAATTTCGTCAACAACGAATCAAATTATTCAGTTCGATGAGATCATAATGACGACACAACTAACCATGAATGCATCTCGATGAGTTTCCAAGATAAATCGTACTTTATGTGCTCAAACACACATCTTTCGCCACTTTTCACACTTTGAAGCTCGATAACTTCGGAAATTGAACTCCAAATTTCGTCAACAACGAATCAAAGTATTCAGTTCGATGAGATCTTAGTGACGACACAACTATCCATGATGGCATCTCGATGAGTTTCCAAGGTAAATCGTACTTTATGTGCTCAAACACTCAACTTTCGCCACTTTTCACACTTTGAAGCTCGAAACTTCGGAAATTGAACTCCAAATTTCGTCAACAACGAATCAAATTATTCAATTCGATGAGATCATAATGACGACACAACTAACCATGAATGCATCTCGATGAGTTTCCAAGATAAATCGTACTTTATGTGCTCAAACACACAACTTTCGCCACTTTTCACACTTTGAAGCTCGATAACTTCGGAAATTGAACTCCAAATTTCGTCAACAACGAATCAAATTATTCAATTCGATGAGATCTTAGTGACGACACAACTAACCATGATGGCATCTCGATGAGTTTCCAAGGTAAATCGTACTTTATGTGCTCAAACACTCAACTTTCGCCACTTTTCACACTTTGAAGCTCGATAACTTCGGAAATTGAACTCCAAATTTCGTCAACAACGAATCAAATTATTCAGTTCGATGAGATCATAATGACGACACAACTAACCATGATGGCATCTCGATGAGTTTCCAAGGTAAATCGTACTTTATGTGCTCAAACACACAACTTTCGCCACTTTTCACACTTTGAAGCTCGATAACTTCGGAAATTGAACTCCAAATTTCGACAACAACGAATCAAATTATTCAATTCGATGAGATCTTAGTGACGACACAACTAACCATGATGGCATCTCGATGAGTTTCCAAGGTAAATCGTACTTTATGTGCTCAAACACACAACTTTCGCCACTTTTCACACTTTGAAGCTCGATAACTTCGGAAATTGAACTCCAAATTTCGTCAACAACGAATCAAATTATTCAATTCGATGAGATCTTAGTGACGACACAACTAACCATGATGGCATCTCGATGAGTTTCCAAGGTAAATCGTACTTTATGTGCTCAAACACACAACTTTCGCCACTTTTCACACTTTGAAGCTCGATAACTTCGGAAATTGAACTCCAAATTTCGACAACAACGAATCAAATTATTCAGTTCGATGAGATCATAATGACGACACAATTAACCATGATGGCATCTCGATGAGTTTCCAAGATAAATCGTATTTTATGTGCTCAAACACACAACTTTTGCCACTTTTCACACTTTGAAGCTCGATAACTTCGGAAATTGAACTCCAAATTTCGACAACAACGAATCAAATTATTCAGTTCGATGAGATCTTAGTGACGCCACAACTAACCATGATGGCATCTCGATGAGTTTCTAAGATAAATCGTACATTATGTGGTGAAATACCCAATTTTTGCCACTTTTCACACTTTGAAGCTCGATAACCTCGGAAATTGAACTCCAAATTTCGTCAACAACGAATCAAATTATTCAGTTCGATGAGATCTTAGTGACGCCACAACTAACCATGATGGCATCTCGATGAGTTTCCAAGATAAATCGTACATTATGTGGTGAAATACCCAATTTTTGCCACTTTTCACACTTTGAAGTTCGATAACTTCGGAAATTAAACTCCAAATTTCGTCAACAACGAATCAAATTATTCAGTTCGAAGAGATCTTAGTGACGACACAACTAACCATGATTGCATCTCGATGAGTTTCCAAGATAAATCGTACTTTATGTGCTCAAACACACAACTTTCGCCACTTTTCACACTTTGAAGCTCGAAACTTCGGAAATTGAACTCCAAATTTCGTCAACAACGAATCAAATTATTCAGTTCGATGAGATCATAATGACGACACAATTAACCATGATGGCATCTCGATGAGTTTCCAAGATAAATCGTATTTTATGTGCTCAAACACACATCTTTCGCCACTTTTCACACTTTGAAGCTCGATAACTTCGGAAATTGAACTCCAAATTTCGACAACAACGAATCAAATTATTCTGTTCGATGAGATCTTAGTGACGACACAGCTAACCATGATGGCATCTCGATGAGTTTCCAAGGTAAATCGTAATTTATGTGCTCAAACACACAACTTTAGCCATTTTTCACACTTTGAAGCTCGATAACTTCGGAAATTGAACTCCAAATTTCGTCAACAACGAATCAAATTATTCAATTCGATGAGATCTTAGTGACGACACAACTAACCATGATGGCATCTCGATGAGTTTCCAAGGTAAATCGTACTTTATGTGCTCAAACACACAACTTTCGCCACTTTTCACACTTTGAAGCTCGATAACTTCGGAAATTGAACTCCAAATTTCGACAACAACGAATCAAATTATTCAGTTCGATGAGATCTTAGTGACGCCACAGCTAACCATGATGGCATCTCGATGAGTTTCCAAGATAAATCGTACTTTATGTGCTCAAACACACAACTTTCGCCACTTTTCACACTTTGAAGCTCGATAACTTCGGAAATTAAACTCCAAATTTCGTCAACAACGAATCAAATTATTCAATTCGATGAGATCTTAGTGACGACACAACTAACCATGATGGCATCTCGATGAGTTTCCAAGATAAATCGTACTTTATGTGCTCAAACACACAACTTTCGCCACTTTTCACACTTTGAAGCTCGATAACTTCGGAAATTAAACTCCAAATTTCGTCAACAACGAATCAAATTATTCAATTCGATGAGATCTTAGTGACGACACAACTAACCATGATGGCATCTCGATGAGTTTCCAAGATAAATCGTACATTATGTGGTGAAATACCCAATTTTTGCCACTTTTCACACTTTGAAGTTCGATAACTTCGGAAATTGAACTCCAAATTTCGTCAACAACGAATCAAATTATTCAATTCGATGAGATCTTAGTGACGACACAACTAACCATGATGGCATCTCGATGAGTTTCCAAGATAAATCGTACTTTATGTGCTCAAACACACAACTTTCGCCACTTTTCACACTTTGAAGCTCGATATCTTCGGAAATTAAACTCCAAATTTCGTCAACAACGAATCAAATTATTCAATTCGATGAGATCTTAGTGACGACACAACTAACCATGATGGCATCTCGATGAGTTTCCAAGATAAATCGTACTTTATGTGCTCAAACACACAACTTTCGCCACTTTTCACACTTTGAAGCTCGATAACTTCGGAAATTAAACTCCAAATTTCGTCAACAACGAATCAAATTATTCAATTCGATGAGATCTTAGTGACGACACAACTAACCATGATGGCATCTCGATGAGTTTCCAAGATAAATCGTACATTATGTGGTGAAATACCCAATTTTTGCCACTTTTCACACTTTGAAGTTCGATAACTTCGGAAATTGAACTCCAAATTTCGACAACAACGAATCAAATTATTCAGTTCGATGAGATCTTAGTGACGACACAACTAACCATCATGGCATCTCGATGAGTTTCCAAGGTAAATCGTACTTTATGTGCTCAAACACACAACTTTAGCCATTTTTCACACTTTGAAGCTCGATAACCTCGGAAATTGAACTCCAAATTTCGTCAACAACGAATCAAATTATTCAATTCGATGAGATCTTAGTGACGACACAACTAACCATGATGGCATCTCGATGAGTTTCCAAGGTAAATCGTACTTTATGTGCTCAAACACACAACTTTAGCCATTTTTCACACTTTGAAGCTCGATAACTTCGGAAATTGAACTCCAAATTTCGTCAACAACGAATCAAATTATTCAATTCGATGAGATCTTAGTGACGACACAACTAACCATGATGGCATCTCAATGAGTTTCCAAGATAAATCGTACTTTATGTGCTCAAACACACAACTTTCGCCACTTTTCACACTTTGAAGCTTGATAACTTCGGAAATTGAACTCCAAATTTCGACAACAACGAATCAAATTATTCAGTTCGATGAGATCTTAGTGACGACACAACTAACCATGATGGCATCTCAATGAGTTTCCAAGATAAATCGTACTTTATGTGCTCAAACACACAACTTTCGCCACTTTTCACACTTTGAAGCTCGATAACTTCGGAAATTAAACTCCAAATTTCGTCAACAACGAATCAAATTATTCAATTCGATGAGATCTTAGTGACGACACAACTAACCATGATGGCATCTCGATGAGTTTCCAAGATAAATCGTACTTTATGTGCTCAAACACACAACTTTCGCCACTTTTCACACTTTGAAGCTCGATAACCTCGGAAATTGAACTCCAAATTTCGTCACCAACGAATCAAATTATTCAATTCGATGAGATCTTAGTGACGACACAACTAACCATGATGGCATCTCGATGAGTTTCCAAGGTAAATCGTAATTTATGTGCTCAAACACACAACTTTAGCCATTTTTCACACTTTGAAGCTCGATAACTTCGGAAATTGAACTCCAAATTTCGTCAACAACGAATCAAATTATTCAATTCGATGAGATCTTAGTGACGACACAACTAACCATGATGGCATCTCGATGAGTTTCCAAGGTAAATCGTACTTTATGTGCTCAAACACACAACTTTCGCCACTTTTCACACTTTGAAGCTCGATAACTTCGGAAATTGAACTCCAAATTTCGACAACAACGAATCAAATTATTCAGTTCGATGAGATCTTAGTGACGCCACAGCTAACCATGATGGCATCTCGATGAGTTTCCAAGATAAATCGTACTTTATGTGCTCAAACACACAACTTTCGCCACTTTTCACACTTTGAAGCTCGATAACTTCGGAAATTAAACTCCAAATTTCGTCAACAACGAATCAAATTATTCAATTCGATGAGATCTTAGTGACGACACAACTAACCATGATGGCATCTCGATGAGTTTCCAAGATAAATCGTACTTTATGTGCTCAAACACACAACTTTCGCCACTTTTCACACTTTGAAGCTTGATAACTTCGGAAATTGAACTCCAAATTTCGACAACAACGAATCAAATTATTCAGTTCGATGAGATCTTAGTGACGACACAACTAACCATGATGGCATCTCGATGAGTTTCCAAGATAAATCGTACATTATGTGGTGAAATACCCAATTTTTGCCACTTTTCACACTTTGAAGTTCGATAACTTCGGAAATTGAACTCCAAATTTCGTCAACAACGAATCAAATTATTCAATTCGATGAGATCTTAGTGACGACACAACTAACCATGATGGCATCTCGATGAGTTTCCAAGATAAATCGTACTTTATGTGCTCAAACACACAACTTTCGCCACTTTTCACACTTTGAAGCTCGATAACTTCGGAAGTTAAACTCCAAATTTCGTCAACAACGAATCAAATTATTCAATTCGATGAGATCTTAGTGACGACACAACTAACCATGATGGCATCTCGATGAGTTTCCAAGATAAATCGTACTTTATGTGCTCAAACACACAACTTTCGCCACTTTTCACACTTTGAAGCTCGATAACTTCGGAAATTAAACTCCAAATTTCGTCAACAACGAATCAAATTATTCAATTCGATGAGATCTTAGTGACGACACAACTAACCATGATGGCATCTCGATGAGTTTCCAAGATAAATCGTACATTATGTGGTGAAATACCCAATTTTTGCCACTTTTCACACTTTGAAGTTCGATAACTTCGGAAATTGAACTCCAAATTTCGACAACAACGAATCAAATTATTCAGTTCGATGAGATCTTAGTGACGACACAACTAACCATCATGGCATCTCGATGAGTTTCCAAGGTAAATCGTACTTTATGTGCTCAAACACACAACTTTAGCCATTTTTCACACTTTGAAGCTCGATAACCTCGGAAATTGAACTCCAAATTTCGTCAACAACGAATCAAATTATTCAATTCGATGAGATCTTAGTGACGACACAACTAACCATGATGGCATCTCGATGAGTTTCCAAGGTAAATCGTACTTTATGTGCTCAAACACACAACTTTAGCCATTTTTCACACTTTGAAGCTCGATAACTTCGGAAATTGAACTCCAAATTTCGTCAACAACGAATCAAATTATTCAATTCGATGAGATCTTAGTGACGACACAACTAACCATGATGGCATCTCGATGAGTTTCCAAGGTAAATCGTACTTTATGTGCTCAAACACACAACTTTCGCCACTTTTCACACTTTGAAGCTCGATAACTTCGGAAATTGAACTCCAAATTTCGACAACAACGAATCAAATTATTCAGTTCGATGAGATCTTAGTGACGCCACAGCTAACCATGATGGCATCTCGATGAGTTTCCAAGATAAATCGTACTTTATGTGCTCAAACACACAACTTTCGCCACTTTTCACACTTTGAAGCTTGATAACTTCGGAAATTGAACTCCAAATTTCGACAACAACGAATCAAATTATTCAATTCGATGAGATCTTAGTGACGACACAACTAACCATGATGGCATCTCGATGAGTTTCCAAGATAAATCGTACTTTATGTGCTCAAACACACAACTTTCGCCACTTTTCACACTTTGAAGCTTGATAACTTCGGAAATTGAACTCCAAATTTCGACAACAACGAATCAAATTATTCAGTTCGATGAGATCTTAGTGACGACACAACTAACCATGATGGCATCTCGATGAGTTTCCAAGATAAATCGTACATTATGTGGTGAAATACCCAATTTTTGCCACTTTTCACACTTTGAAGTTCGATAACTTCGGAAATTGAACTCCAAATTTCGTCAACAACGAATCAAATTATTCAATTCGATGAGATCTTAGTGACGACACAACTAACCATGATGGCATCTCGATGAGTTTCCAAGATAAATCGTACTTTATGTGCTCAAACACACAACTTTCGCCACTTTTCACACTTTGAAGCTCGATAACTTCGGAAGTTAAACTCCAAATTTCGTCAACAACGAATCAAATTATTCAATTCGATGAGATCTTAGTGACGACACAACTAACCATGATGGCATCTCGATGAGTTTCCAAGATAAATCGTACTTTATGTGCTCAAACACACAACTTTCGCCACTTTTCACACTTTGAAGCTCGATAACTTCGGAAATTAAACTCCAAATTTCGTCAACAACGAATCAAATTATTCAATTCGATGAGATCTTAGTGACGACACAACTAACCATGATGGCATCTCGATGAGTTTCCAAGATAAATCGTACATTATGTGGTGAAATACCCAATTTTTGCCACTTTTCACACTTTGAAGTTCGATAACTTCGGAAATTGAACTCCAAATTTCGACAACAACGAATCAAATTATTCAGTTCGATGAGATCTTAGTGACGACACAACTAACCATCATGGCATCTCGATGAGTTTCCAAGGTAAATCGTACTTTATGTGCTCAAACACACAACTTTAGCCATTTTTCACACTTTGAAGCTCGATAACCTCGGAAATTGAACTCCAAATTTCGTCAACAACGAATCAAATTATTCAATTCGATGAGATCTTAGTGACGACACAACTAACCATGATGGCATCTCGATGAGTTTCCAAGGTAAATCGTACTTTATGTGCTCAAACACACAACTTTAGCCATTTTTCACACTTTGAAGCTCGATAACTTCGGAAATTGAACTCCAAATTTCGTCAACAACGAATCAAATTATTCAATTCGATGAGATCTTAGTGACGACACAACTAACCATGATGGCATCTCGATGAGTTTCCAAGGTAAATCGTACTTTATGTGCTCAAACACACAACTTTCGCCACTTTTCACACTTTGAAGCTCGATAACTTCGGAAATTGAACTCCAAATTTCGACAACAACGAATCAAATTATTCAGTTCGATGAGATCTTAGTGACGCCACAGCTAACCATGATGGCATCTCGATGAGATTCCAAGATAAATCGTACTTTATGTGCTCAAACACACAACTTTCGCCACTTTTCACACTTTGAAGCTTGATAACTTCGGAAATTGAACTCCAAATTTCGACAACAACGAATCAAATTATTCAGTTCGATGAGATCTTAGTGACGACACAACTAACCATGATGGCATCTCAATGAGTTTCCAAGGTAAATCGTACTTTATGTGCTCAAACACACAACTTTAGCCATTTTTCACACTTTGAAGCTCGATAACTTCGGAAATTGAACTCCAAATTTCGTCAACAACGAATCAAATTATTCAATTCGATGAGATCTTAGTGACGACACAACTAACCATGATGGCATCTCGATGAGTTTCCAAGATAAATCGTACTTTATGTGCTCAAACACACAACTTTCGCCACTTTTCACACTTTGAAGCTCGATAACTTCGGAAATTAAACTCCAAATTTCGTCAACAACGAATCAAATTATTCAATTCGATGAGATCTTAGTGACGACACAACTAACCATGATGGCATCTCGATGAGTTTCCAAGATAAATCGTACATTATGTGGTGAAATACCCAATTTTTGCCACTTTTCACACTTTGAAGTTCGATAACTTCGGAAATTGAACTCCAAATTTCGACAACAACGAATCAAATTATTCAGTTCGATGAGATCTTATTGACGACACAACTAACCATCATGGCATCTCGATGAGTTTCCAAGGTAAATCGTACTTTATGTGCTCAAACACACAACTTTAGCCATTTTTCACACTTTGAAGCTCGATAACCTCGGAAATTGAACTCCAAATTTCGTCAACAACGAATCAAATTATTCAATTCGATGAGATCTTAGTGACGACACAACTAACCATGATGGCATCTCGATGAGTTTCCAAGGTAAATCGTACTTTATGTGCTCAAACACACAACTTTAGCCACTTTTCACACTTTGAAGCTCGATAACTTCGGAAATTGAACTCCAAATTTCGTCAACAACGAATCAAATTATTCAATTCGATGAGATCTTAGTGACGACACAACTAACCATGATGGCATCTCGATGAGTTTCCAAGATAAATCGTACATTATGTGGTGAAATACCCAATTTTTGCCACTTTTCACACTTTGAAGTTCGATAACTTCGGAAATTGAACTCCAAATTTCGACAACAACGAATCAAATTATTCAGTTCGATGAGATCTTAGTGACGCCACAGCTAACCATGATGGCATCTCGATGAGTTTCCAAGATAAATCGTACTTTATGTGCTCAAACACACAACTTTCGCCACTTTTCACACTTTGAAGCTTGATAACTTCGGAAATTGAACTCCAAATTTCGACAACAACGAATCAAATTATTCAGTTCGATGAGATCTTAGTGACGACACAACTAACCATGATGGCATCTCAATGAGTTTCCAAGGTAAATCGTACTTTATGTGCTCAAACACACAACTTTAGCCATTTTTCACACTTTGAAGCTCGATAACTTCGGAAATTGAACTCCAAATTTCGTCAACAACGAATCAAATTATTCAATTCGATGAGATCTTAGTGACGACACAACTAACCATGATGGCATCTCGATGAGTTTCCAAGATAAATCGTACTTTATGTGCTCAAACACACAACTTTCGCCACTTTTCACACTTTGAAGCTCGATAACTTCGGAAATTGAACTCCAAATTTCGACAACAACGAATCAAATTATTCAGTTCGATGAGATCTTAGTGACGACACAACTAACCATGATGGCATCTCGATGAGTTTCCAAGGTAAATCGTACTTTATGTGCTCAAACACACAACTTTCGCCACTTTTCACACTTTGAAGCTCGATAACTTCGGAAATTAAACTCCAAATTTCGTCAACAACGAATCAAATTATTCAATTCGATGAGATCTTAGTGACGACACAACTAACCATGATGGCATCTCGATGAGTTTCCAAGATAAATCGTACATTATGTGGTGAAATACCCAATTTTTGCCACTTTTCACACTTTGAAGTTCGATAACTTCGGAAATTGAACTCCAAATTTCGACAACAACGAATCAAATTATTCAGTTCGATGAGATCTTATTGACGACACAACTAACCATCATGGCATCTCGATGAGTTTCCAAGGTAAATCGTACTTTATGTGCTCAAACACACAACTTTCGCCACTTTTCACACTTTGAAGCTCGATAACTTCGGAAATTGAACTCCAAATTTCGACAACAACGAATCAAATTATTCAGTTCGATGAGATCTTAGTGACGACACAACTAACCATGAAGGCATCTCGATGAGTTTCCAAGATAAATCGTACTTTATGTGCTCAAACACACAACTTTCGCCACTTTTCACACTTTGAAGCTCGATAACTTCGCAAATTGAACTCCAAATTTCGTCAACAACGAATCAAATTATTCAATTCGATGAGATCTTAGTGACGACACAACTAACCATGATGGCATCTCGATGAGTTTCCAAGATAAATCGTACTTTATGTGCTCAAACACACAACTTTCGCCACTTTTCACACTTTGAAGCTCGATAACTTCGGAAATTGAACTCCAAATTTCGACAACAACGAATCAAATTATTCAGTTCGATGAGATCTTAGTGACGACACAACTAACCATGATGGCATCTCGATGAGTTTCCAAGGTAAATCGTACTTTATGTGCTCAAACACACAACTTTAGCCATTTTTCACACTTTGAAGCTCGATAACTTCGGAAATTGAACTCCAAATTTCGTCAACAACGAATCAAATTATTCAGTTCGATGAGATCTTAGTGACGACACAACTAACCATGAAGGCATCTCGATGAGTTTCCAAGATAAATCGTACTTTATGTGCTCAAACACACAACTTTCGCCACTTTTCACACTTTGAAGCTCGATAACTTCGCAAATTGAACTCCAAATTTCGTCAACAACGAATCAAATTATTCAATTCGATGAGATCTTAGTGACGACACAACTAACCATGATGGCATCTCGATGAGTTTCCAAGATAAATCGTACTTTATGTGCTCAAACACACAACTTTCGCCACTTTTCACACTTTGAAGCTCGATAACTTCGGAAATTGAACTCCAAATTTCGACAACAACGAATCAAATTATTCAGTTCGATGAGATCTTAGTGACGACACAACTAACCATGATGGCATCTCGATGAGTTTCCAAGGTAAATCGTACTTTATGTGCTCAAACACACAACTTTCGCCACTTTTCACACTTTGAAGCTCGAAACTTCGGAAATTGAACTCCAAATTTCGTCAACAACGAATCAAATTATTCAGTTCGATGAGATCATAATGACGACACAACTAACCATGATGGCATCTCGATGAGTTTCCAAGATAAATCGTACTTTATGTGCTCAAACACACATCTTTCGCCACTTTTCACACTTTGAAGCTCGATAACTTCGGAAATTGAACTCCAAATTTCGTCAAAAACGAATCAAAGTATTCAGTTCGATGAGATCTTAGTGACGACACAACTAACCATGATGGCATCTCGATGAGTTTCCAAGGTAAATCGTACTTTATGTGCTCAAACACACAACTTTCGCCACTTTTCACACTTTGAAGCTCGATAACTTCGGAAATTGAACTCCAAATTTCGACAACAACGAATCAAATTATTCAGTTCGATGAGATCTTAGTGACGACACAGCTAACCATGATGGCATCTCGATGAGTTTCCAAGATAAATCGTACTTTATGTGCTCAAACACACAACTTTCGCCACTTTTCACACTTGGAAGCTCGATAACTTCGGAAATTGAACTCCAAATTTCGTCAACAATGAATCAAATTATTCAGTTCGATGAGATCTTAGTGACGACACAGCTAACCATGATGGCATCTCGATGAGTTTCCAAGATAAATCGTACTTTATGTGCTCAAACACACAACTTTCGCCACTTTTCACACTTGGAAGCTCGATAACTTCGGAAATTGAACTCCAAATTTCGTCAACAATGAATCAAATTATTCAATTCGATGAGATCTTAGTGACGACACAACTAACCATGATGGCATCTCGATGAGTTTCCAAGGTAAATCGTACTTTATGTGCTCAAACACACAACTTTCGCCACTTTTCACACTTTGAAGCTCGAAACTTCGGAAATTGAACTCCAAATTTCGTCAACAACGAATCAAATTATTCAGTTCGATGAGATCATAATGACGACACAACTAACCATGATGGCATCTCGATGAGTTTCCAAGATAAATCGTACTTTATGTGCTCAAACACACATCTTTCGCCACTTTTCACACTTTGAAGCTCGATAACTTCGGAAATTGAACTCCAAATTTCGTCAACAACGAATCAAATTATTCAATTCGATGAGATCTTAGTGACGACACAACTAACCATGATGGCATCTCGATGAGTTTCCAAGGTAAATCGTACTTTATGTGCTCAAACACACAACTTTAGCCACTTTTCACACTTTGAAGCTCGATAACTTCGGAAATTGAACTCCAAATTTCGTCAACAACGAATCAAATTATTCAATTCGATGAGATCTTAGTGACGACACAACTAACCATGATGGCATCTCGATGAGTTTCCAAGATAAATCGTACTTTATGTGCTCAAACACACAACTTTCGCCACTTTTCACACTTTGAAGCTCGATAACTTCGCAAATTGAACTCCAAATTTCGTCAACAACGAATCAAATTATTCAATTCGATGAGATCTTAGTGACGACACAACTAACCATGATGGCATCTCGATGAGTTTCCAAGATAAATCGTACTTTATGTGCTCAAACACACAACTTTCGCCACTTTTCACACTTTGAAGCTCGATAACTTCGGAAATTGAACTCCAAATTTCGACAACAACGAATCAAATCATTCAGTTCGATGAGATCTTAGTGACGACACAACTAACCATGATGGCATCTCGATGAGTTTCCAAGATAAATCGTACTTTATGTGCTCAAACACACAACTTTCGCCACTTTTCACACTTTGAAGCTCGATAACTTCGCAAATTGAACTCCAAATTTCGTCAACAACGAATCAAATTATTCAATTCGATGAGATCTTAGTGACGACACAACTAACCATGATGGCATCTCGATGAGTTTCCAAGATAAATCGTACTTTATGTGCTCAAACACACAACTTTCGCCACTTTTCACACTTTGAAGCTCGATAACTTCGGAAATTGAACTCCAAATTTCGACAACAACGAATCAAATTATTCAGTTCGATGAGATCTTAGTGACGACACAACTAACCATGATGGCATCTCGATGAGTTTCCAAGGTAAATCGTACTTTATGTGCTCAAACACACAACTTTAGCCATTTTTCACACTTTGAAGCTCGATAACTTCGGAAATTGAACTCCAAATTTCGTCAACAACGAATCAAATTATTCAATTCGATGAGATCTTAGTGACGACACAACTAACCATGATGGCATCTCGATGAGTTTCCAAGGTAAATCGTACTTTATGTGCTCAAACACACAACTTTCGCCACTTTTCACACTTTGAAGCTCGAAACTTCGGAAATTGAACTCCAAATTTCGTCAACAACGAATCAAATTATTCAGTTCGATGAGATCATAATGACGACACAACTAACCATGATGGCATCTCGATGAGTTTCCAAGATAAATCGTACTTTATGTGCTCAAACACACATCTTTCGCCACTTTTCACACTTTGAAGCTCGATAACTTCGGAAATTGAACTCCAAATTTCGTCAAAAACGAATCAAAGTATTCAGTTCGATGAGATCTTAGTGACGACACAACTAACCATGATGGCATCTCGATGAGTTTCCAAGATAAATCGTACTTTATGTGCTCAAACACACAACTTTCGCCACTTTTCACACTTTGAAGCTCGATAACTTCGGAAATTGAACTCCAAATTTCGTCAACAACGAATCAAATTATTCAATTCGATGAGATCTTAGTGACGACACAACTAACCATGATGGCATCTCGATGAGTTTCCAAGGTAAATCGTACTTTATGTGCTCAAACACACAACTTTCGCCACTTTTCACACTTTGAAGCTCGAAACTTCGGAAATTGAACTCCAAATTTCGTCAACAACGAATCAAATTATTCAGTTCGATGAGATCATAATGACGACACAACTAACCATGATGGCATCTCGATGAGTTTCCAAGATAAATCGTACTTTATGTGCTCAAACACACATCTTTCGCCACTTTTCACACTTTGAAGCTCGATAACTTCGGAAATTGAACTCCAAATTTCGTCAAAAACGAATCAAAGTATTCAGTTCGATGAGATCTTAGTGACGACACAACTAACCATGATGGCATCTCGATGAGTTTCCAAGATAAATCGTACTTTATGTGCTCAAACACACAACTTTCGCCACTTTTCACACTTTGAAGCTCGATAACTTCGGAAATTGAACTCCAAATTTCGACAACAACGAATCAAATTATTCAGTTCGATGAGATCTTAGTGACGACACAACTAACCATGATGGCATCTCGATGAGTTTCCAAGATAAATCGTACTTTATGTGCTCAAACACACAACTTTCGCCACTTTTCACACTTTGAAGCTCGATAACTTCGGAAATTGAACTCCAAATTTCGTCAACAACGAATCAAATTATTCAATTCGATGAGATCTTAGTGACGACACAACTAACCATGATGGCATCTCGATGAGTTTCCAAGATAAATCGTACATTATGTGGTGAAATACCCAATTTTTGCCACTTTTCACACTTTGAAGTTCGATAACTTCGGAAATTGAACTCCAAATTTCGACAACAACGAATCAAATTATTCAGTTCGATGAGATCTTAGTGACGACACAACTAACCATCATGGCATCTCGATGAGTTTCCAAGGTAAATCGTACTTTATGTGCTCAAACACACAACTTTAGCCATTTTTCACACTTTGAAGCTCGATAACCTCGGAAATTGAACTCCAAATTTCGTCAACAACGAATCAAATTATTCAATTCGATGAGATCTTAGTGACGACACAACTAACCATGATGGCATCTCGATGAGTTTCCAAGGTAAATCGTACTTTATGTGCTCAAACACACAACTTTAGCCATTTTTCACACTTTGAAGCTCGATAACTTCGGAAATTGAACTCCAAATTTCGTCAACAACGAATCAAATTATTCAATTCGATGAGATCTTAGTGACGACACAACTAACCATGATGGCATCTCGATGAGTTTCCAAGGTAAATCGTACTTTATGTGCTCAAACACACAACTTTCGCCACTTTTCACACTTTGAAGCTCGATAACTTCGGAAATTGAACTCCAAATTTCGACAACAACGAATCAAATTATTCAGTTCGATGAGATCTTAGTGACGCCACAACTAACCATGATGGCATCTCGATGAGTTTCCAAGGTAAATCGTACTTTATGTGCTCAAACACACAACTTTAGCCATTTTTCACACTTTGAAGCTCGATAACTTCGGAAATTGAACTCCAAATTTCGACAACAACGAATCAAATTATTCAGTTCGATGAGATCTTAGTGACGCCACAACTAACCATGATGGCATCTCGATGAGTTTCCAAGATAAATCGTACTTTATGTGCTCAAACACACAACTTTCGCCACTTTTCACACTTTGAAGCTCGATAACTTCGGAAATTGAACTCCAAATTTCGACAACAACGAATCAAATTATTCAGTTCGATGAGATCTTAGTGACGCCACAACTAACCATGATGGCATCTCGATGAGTTTCCAAGATAAATCGTACTTTATGTGCTCAAACACACAACTTTCGCCACTTTTCACACTTGGAAGCTCGATAACTTCGGAAATTGAACTCCAAATTTCGTCAACAATGAATCAAATTATTCAATTCGATGAGATCTTAGTGACGACACAACTAACCATTATGGCATCTCGATGAGTTTCCAAGGTAAATCGTACTTTATGTGCTCAAACACACAACTTTCGCCACTTTTCACACTTTGAAGCTCGAAACTTCGGAAATTGAACTCCAAATTTCGTCAACAACGAATCAAATTATTCAGTTCGATGAGATCATAATGACGACACAACTAACCATGATGGCATCTCGATGAGTTTCCAAGATAAATCGTACTTTATGTGCTCAAACACACATCTTTCGCCACTTTTCACACTTTGAAGCTCGATAACTTCGGAAATTGAACTCCAAATTTCGTCAAAAACGAATCAAAGTATTCAGTTCGATGAGATCTTAGTGACGACACAACTAACCATGATGGCATCTCGATGAGTTTCCAAGATAAATCGTACTTTATGTGCTCAAACACACAACTTTCGCCACTTTTCACACTTTGAAGCTCGAAACTTCGGAAATTGAACTCCAAATTTCGTCAACAACGAATCAAAGTATTCAGTTCGATGAGATCTTAGTGACGACACAACTAACCATGATGGCATCTCGATGAGTTTCCAAGGTAAATCGTACTTTATGTGCTCAAACACACAACTTTCGCCACTTTTCACACTTTGAAGCTCGATAACTTCGGAAATTGAACTCCAAATTTCGACAACAACGAATCAAATTATTCAATTCGATGAGATCTTAGTGACGACACAACTAACCATGATGGCATCTCGATGAGTTTCCAAGATAAATCGTACATTATGTGGTGAAATACCCAATTTTTGCCACTTTTCACACTTTGAAGTTCGATAACTTCGGAAATTGAACTCCAAATTTCGACAACAACGAATCAAATTATTCAGTTCGATGAGATCTTAGTGACGCCACAGCTAACCATGATGGCATCTCGATGAGTTTCCAAGATAAATCGTACTTTATGTGCTCAAACACACAACTTTCGCCACTTTTCACACTTTGAAGCTTGATAACTTCGGAAATTGAACTCCAAATTTCGACAACAACGAATCAAATTATTCAGTTCGATGAGATCTTAGTGACGACACAACTAACCATGATGGCATCTCAATGAGTTTCCAAGGTAAATCGTACTTTATGTGCTCAAACACACAACTTTAGCCATTTTTCACACTTTGAAGCTCGATAACTTCGGAAATTGAACTCCAAATTTCGTCAACAACGAATCAAATTATTCAATTCGATGAGATCTTAGTGACGACACAACTAACCATGATGGCATCTCGATGAGTTTCCAAGATAAATCGTACTTTATGTGCTCAAACACACAACTTTCGCCACTTTTCACACTTTGAAGCTCGATAACTTCGGAAATTAAACTCCAAATTTCGTCAACAACGAATCACATTATTCAATTCGATGAGATCTTAGTGACGACACAACTAACCATGATGGCATCTCGATGAGTTTCCAAGATAAATCGTACATTATGTGGTGAAATACCCAATTTTTGCCACTTTTCACACTTTGAAGTTCGATAACTTCGGAAATTGAACTCCAAATTTCGACAACAACGAATCAAATTATTCAGTTCGATGAGATCTTATTGACGACACAACTAACCATCATGGCATCTCGATGAGTTTCCAAGGTAAATCGTACTTTATGTGCTCAAACACACAACTTTAGCCATTTTTCACACTTTGAAGCTCGATAACCTCGGAAATTGAACTCCAAATTTCGTCAACAACGAATCAAATTATTCAATTCGATGAGATCTTAGTGACGACACAACTAACCATGATGGCATCTCGATGAGTTTCCAAGGTAAATCGTACTTTATGTGCTCAAACACACAACTTTAGCCACTTTTCACACTTTGAAGCTCGATAACTTCGGAAATTGAACTCCAAATTTCGTCAACAACGAATCAAATTATTCAATTCGATGAGATCTTAGTGACGACACAACTAACCATGATGGCATCTCGATGAGTTTCCAAGATAAATCGTACTTTATGTGCTCAAACACACAACTTTCGCCACTTTTCACACTTTGAAGCTCGATAACTTCGGAAATTGAACTCCAAATTTCGACAACAACGAATCAAATTATTCAGTTCGATGAGATCTTAGTGACGACACAACTAACCATGAAGGCATCTCGATGAGTTTCCAAGATAAATCGTACTTTATGTGCTCAAACACACAACTTTCGCCACTTTTCACACTTTGAAGCTCGATAACTTCGCAAATTGAACTCCAAATTTCGTCAACAACGAATCAAATTATTCAATTCGATGAGATCTTAGTGACGACACAACTAACCATGATGGCATCTCGATGAGTTTCCAAGATAAATCGTACTTTATGTGCTCAAACACACAACTTTCGCCACTTTTCACACTTTGAAGCTCGATAACTTCGGAAATTGAACTCCAAATTTCGACAACAACGAATCAAATTATTCAGTTCGATGAGATCTTAGTGACGACACAACTAACCATGATGGCATCTCGATGAGTTTCCAAGGTAAATCGTACTTTATGTGCTCAAACACACAACTTTAGCCATTTTTCACACTTTGAAGCTCGATAACTTCGGAAATTGAACTCCAAATTTCGTCAACAACGAATCAAATTATTCAATTCGATGAGATCTTAGTGACGACACAACTAACCATGATGGCATCTCGATGAGTTTCCAAGATAAATCGTACTTTATGTGCTCAAACACACAACTTTCGCCACTTTTCACACTTTGAAGCTCGATAACTTCGGAAATTGAACTCCAAATTTCGTCAAAAACGAATCAAAGTATTCAGTTCGATGAGATCTTAGTGACGACACAACTAACCATGATGGCATCTCGATGAGTTTCCAAGGTAAATCGTACTTTATGTGCTCAAACACACAACTTTCGCCACTTTTCACACTTTGAAGCTCGATAACTTCGGAAATTGAACTCCAAATTTCGACAACAACGAATCAAATTATTCAGTTCGATGAGATCTTAGTGACGACACAGCTAACCATGATGGCATCTCGATGAGTTTCCAAGATAAATCGTACTTTATGTGCTCAAACACACAACTTTCGCCACTTTTCACACTTGGAAGCTCGATAACTTCGGAAATTGAACTCCAAATTTCGTCAACAATGAATCAAATTATTCAGTTCGATGAGATCTTAGTGACGACACAGCTAACCATGATGGCATCTCGATGAGTTTCCAAGATAAATCGTACTTTATGTGCTCAAACACACAACTTTCGCCACTTTTCACACTTGGAAGCTCGATAACTTCGGAAATTGAACTCCAAATTTCGTCAACAACGAATCAAATTATTCAATTCGATGAGATCTTAGTGACGACACAACTAACCATGATGGCATCTCGATGAGTTTCCAAGGTAAATCGTACTTTATGTGCTCAAACACACAACTTTAGCCACTTTTCACACTTTGAAGCTCGATAACTTCGGAAATTGAACTCCAAATTTCGTCAACAACGAATCAAATTATTCAATTCGATGAGATCTTAGTGACGACACAACTAACCATGATGGCATCTCGATGAGTTTCCAAGATAAATCGTACTTTATGTGCTCAAACACACAACTTTCGCCACTTTTCACACTTTGAAGCTCGATAACTTCGCAAATTGAACTCCAAATTTCGTCAACAACGAATCAAATTATTCAATTCGATGAGATCTTAGTGACGACACAACTAACCATGATGGCATCTCGATGAGTTTCCAAGATAAATCGTACTTTATGTGCTCAAACACACAACTTTCGCCACTTTTCACACTTTGAAGCTCGATAACTTCGGAAATTGAACTCCAAATTTCGACAACAACGAATCAAATCATTCAGTTCGATGAGATCTTAGTGACGACACAACTAACCATGATGGCATCTCGATGAGTTTCCAAGATAAATCGTACTTTATGTGCTCAAACACACAACTTTCGCCACTTTTCACACTTTGAAGCTCGATAACTTCGCAAATTGAACTCCAAATTTCGTCAACAACGAATCAAATTATTCAATTCGATGAGATCTTAGTGACGACACAACTAACCATGATGGCATCTCGATGAGTTTCCAAGATAAATCGTACTTTATGTGCTCAAACACACAACTTTCGCCACTTTTCACACTTTGAAGCTCGATAACTTCGGAAATTGAACTCCAAATTTCGACAACAACGAATCAAATTATTCAGTTCGATGAGATCTTAGTGACGACACAACTAACCATGATGGCATCTCGATGAGTTTCCAAGGTAAATCGTACTTTATGTGCTCAAACACACAACTTTAGCCATTTTTCACACTTTGAAGCTCGATAACTTCGGAAATTGAACTCCAAATTTCGACAACAACGAATCAAATTATTCAGTTCGATGAGATCTTAGTGACGACACAGCTAACCATGATGGCATCTCGATGAGTTTCCAAGATAAATCGTACTTTATGTGCTCAAACACACAACTTTCGCCACTTTTCACACTTGGAAGCTCGATAACTTCGGAAATTGAACTCCAAATTTCGTCAACAATGAATCAAATTATTCAGTTCGATGAGATCTTAGTGACGACACAGCTAACCATGATGGCATCTCGATGAGTTTCCAAGATAAATCGTACTTTATGTGCTCAAACACACAACTTTCGCCACTTTTCACACTTGGAAGCTCGATAACTTCGGAAATTGAACTCCAAATTTCGTCAACAACGAATCAAATTATTCAATTCGATGAGATCTTAGTGACGACACAACTAACCATGATGGCATCTCGATGAGTTTCCAAGGTAAATCGTACTTTATGTGCTCAAACACACAACTTTAGCCACTTTTCACACTTTGAAGCTCGATAACTTCGGAAATTGAACTCCAAATTTCGTCAACAACGAATCAAATTATTCAATTCGATGAGATCTTAGTGACGACACAACTAACCATGATGGCATCTCGATGAGTTTCCAAGATAAATCGTACTTTATGTGCTCAAACACACAACTTTCGCCACTTTTCACACTTTGAAGCTCGATAACTTCGCAAATTGAACTCCAAATTTCGTCAACAACGAATCAAATTATTCAATTCGATGAGATCTTAGTGACGACACAACTAACCATGATGGCATCTCGATGAGTTTCCAAGATAAATCGTACTTTATGTGCTCAAACACACAACTTTCGCCACTTTTCACACTTTGAAGCTCGATAACTTCGGAAATTGAACTCCAAATTTCGACAACAACGAATCAAATCATTCAGTTCGATGAGATCTTAGTGACGACACAACTAACCATGATGGCATCTCGATGAGTTTCCAAGATAAATCGTACTTTATGTGCTCAAACACACAACTTTCGCCACTTTTCACACTTTGAAGCTCGATAACTTCGCAAATTGAACTCCAAATTTCGTCAACAACGAATCAAATTATTCAATTCGATGAGATCTTAGTGACGACACAACTAACCATGATGGCATCTCGATGAGTTTCCAAGATAAATCGTACTTTATGTGCTCAAACACACAACTTTCGCCACTTTTCACACTTTGAAGCTCGATAACTTCGGAAATTGAACTCCAAATTTCGACAACAACGAATCAAATTATTCAGTTCGATGAGATCTTAGTGACGACACAACTAACCATGATGGCATCTCGATGAGTTTCCAAGGTAAATCGTACTTTATGTGCTCAAACACACAACTTTAGCCATTTTTCACACTTTGAAGCTCGATAACTTCGGAAATTGAACTCCAAATTTCGTCAACAACGAATCAAATTATTCAATTCGATGAGATCTTAGTGACGACACAACTAACCATGATGGCATCTCGATGAGTTTCCAAGGTAAATCGTACTTTATGTGCTCAAACACACAACTTTCGCCACTTTTCACACTTTGAAGCTCGAAACTTCGGAAATTGAACTCCAAATTTCGTCAACAACGAATCAAATTATTCAGTTCGATGAGATCATAATGACGACACAACTAACCATGATGGCATCTCGATGAGTTTCCAAGATAAATCGTACTTTATGTGCTCAAACACACATCTTTCGCCACTTTTCACACTTTGAAGCTCGATAACTTCGGAAATTGAACTCCAAATTTCGTCAAAAACGAATCAAAGTATTCAGTTCGATGAGATCTTAGTGACGACACAACTAACCATGATGGCATCTCGATGAGTTTCCAAGATAAATCGTACTTTATGTGCTCAAACACACAACTTTCGCCACTTTTCACACTTTGAAGCTCGATAACTTCGGAAATTGAACTCCAAATTTCGTCAACAACGAATCAAATTATTCAATTCGATGAGATCTTAGTGACGACACAACTAACCATGATGGCATCTCGATGAGTTTCCAAGGTAAATCGTACTTTATGTGCTCAAACACACAACTTTCGCCACTTTTCACACTTTGAAGCTCGAAACTTCGGAAATTGAACTCCAAATTTCGTCAACAACGAATCAAATTATTCAGTTCGATGAGATCATAATGACGACACAACTAACCATGATGGCATCTCGATGAGTTTCCAAGATAAATCGTACTTTATGTGCTCAAACACACATCTTTCGCCACTTTTCACACTTTGAAGCTCGATAACTTCGGAAATTGAACTCCAAATTTCGTCAAAAACGAATCAAAGTATTCAGTTCGATGAGATCTTAGTGACGACACAACTAACCATGATGGCATCTCGATGAGTTTCCAAGATAAATCGTACTTTATGTGCTCAAACACACAACTTTCGCCACTTTTCACACTTTGAAGCTCGATAACTTCGGAAATTGAACTCCAAATTTCGACAACAACGAATCAAATTATTCAGTTCGATGAGATCTTAGTGACGACACAACTAACCATGATGGCATCTCGATGAGTTTCCAAGATAAATCGTACTTTATGTGCTCAAACACACAACTTTCGCCACTTTTCACACTTTGAAGCTCGATAACTTCGGAAATTGAACTCCAAATTTCGTCAACAACGAATCAAATTATTCAATTCGATGAGATCTTAGTGACGACACAACTAACCATGATGGCATCTCGATGAGTTTCCAAGGTAAATCGTACTTTATGTGCTCAAACACACAACTTTAGCCATTTTTCACACTTTGAAGCTCGATAACTTCGGAAATTGAACTCCAAATTTCGTCAACAACGAATCAAATTATTCAATTCGATGAGATCTTAGTGACGACACAACTAACCATGATGGCATCTCGATGAGTTTCCAAGGTAAATCGTACTTTATGTGCTCAAACACACAACTTTCGCCACTTTTCACACTTTGAAGCTCGATAACTTCGGAAATTGAACTCCAAATTTCGACAACAACGAATCAAATTATTCAGTTCGATGAGATCTTAGTGACGCCACAACTAACCATGATGGCATCTCGATGAGTTTCCAAGGTAAATCGTACTTTATGTGCTCAAACACACAACTTTAGCCATTTTTCACACTTTGAAGCTCGATAACTTCGGAAATTGAACTCCAAATTTCGACAACAACGAATCAAATTATTCAGTTCGATGAGATCTTAGTGACGCCACAACTAACCATGATGGCATATCGATGAGTTTCCAAGATAAATCGTACTTTATGTGCTCAAACACACAACTTTCGCCACTTTTCACACTTTGAAGCTCGATAACTTCGGAAATTGAACTCCAAATTTCGACAACAACGAATCAAATTATTCAGTTCGATGAGATCTTAGTGACGACACAGCTAACCATGATGGCATCTCGATGAGTTTCCAAGATAAATCGTACTTTATGTGCTCAAACACACAACTTTCGCCACTTTTCACACTTGGAAGCTCGATAACTTCGGAAATTGAACTCCAAATTTCGTCAACAATGAATCAAATTATTCAGTTCGATGAGATCTTAGTGACGACACAGCTAACCATGATGGCATCTCGATGAGTTTCCAAGATAAATCGTACTTTATGTGCTCAAACACACAACTTTCGCCACTTTTCACACTTGGAAGCTCGATAACTTCGGAAATTGAACTCCAAATTTCGTCAACAATGAATCAAATTATTCAATTCGATGAGATCTTAGTGACGACACAACTAACCATTATGGCATCTCGATGAGTTTCCAAGGTAAATCGTACTTTATGTGCTCAAACACACAACTTTCGCCACTTTTCACACTTTGAAGCTCGAAACTTCGGAAATTGAACTCCAAATTTCGTCAACAACGAATCAAATTATTCAGTTCGATGAGATCATAATGACGACACAACTAACCATGATGGCATCTCGATGAGTTTCCAAGATAAATCGTACTTTATGTGCTCAAACACACATCTTTCGCCACTTTTCACACTTTGAAGCTCGATAACTTCGGAAATTGAACTCCAAATTTCGTCAAAAACGAATCAAAGTATTCAGTTCGATGAGATCTTAGTGACGACACAACTAACCATGATGGCATCTCGATGAGTTTCCAAGATAAATCGTACTTTATGTGCTCAAACACACAACTTTCGCCACTTTTCACACTTTGAAGCTCGAAACTTCGGAAATTGAACTCCAAATTTCGTCAACAACGAATCAAAGTATTCAGTTCGATGAGATCTTAGTGACGACACAACTAACCATGATGGCATCTCGATGAGTTTCCAAGATAAATCGTACTTTATGTGCTCAAACACACAACTTTCGCCACTTTTCACACTTTGAAGCTCGATAACTTCGGAAATTGAACTCCAAATTTCGACAACAACGAATCAAATTATTCAGTTCGATGAGATCTTAGTGACGACACAACTAACCATGATGGCATCTCGATGAGTTTCCAAGATAAATCGTACTTTATGTGCTCAAACACACAACTTTCGCCACTTTTCACACTTTGAAGCTCGATAACTTCGGAAATTGAACTCCAAATTTCGTCAACAACGAATCAAATTATTCAATTCGATGAGATCTTAGTGACGACACAACTAACCATGATGGCATCTCGATGAGTTTCCAAGATAAATCGTACTTTATGTGCTCAAACACACAACTTTCGCCACTTTTCACACTTTGAAGCTCGATAACTTCGGAAATTGAACTCCAAATTTCGACAACAACGAATCAAATTATTCAGTTCGATGAGATCTTAGTGACGACACAACTAACCATGATGGCATCTCGATGAGTTTCCAAGATAAATCGTACTTTATGTGCTCAAACACACAACTTTCGCCACTTTTCACACTTTGAAGCTCGATAACTTCGGAAATTGAACTCCAAATTTCGTCAACAACGAATCAAATTATTCAATTCGATGAGATCTTAGTGACGACACAACTAACCATGATGGCATCTCGATGAGTTTCCAAGATAAATCGTACTTTATGTGCTCAAACACACAACTTTCGCCACTTTTCACACTTTGAAGCTCGATAACTTCGGAAATTGAACTCCAAATTTCGACAACAACGAATCAAATTATTCAGTTCGATGAGATCTTAGTGACGACACAACTAACCATGATGGCATCTCGATGAGTTTCCAAGGTAAATCGTACTTTATGTGCTCAAACACACAATTTTAGCCATTTTTCACACTTTGAAGCTCGATAACTTCGGAAATTGAACTCCAAATTTCGTCAACAACGAATCAAATTATTCAATTCGATGAGATCTTAGTGACGACACAACTAACCATGATGGCATCTCGATGAGTTTCCAAGGTAAATCGTACTTTATGTGCTCAAACACACAACTTTCGCCACTTTTCACACTTTGAAGCTCGAAACTTCCGAAATTGAACTCCAAATTTCGACAACAACGAATCAAATTATTCAGTTCGATGAGATCTTAGTGACGCCACAACTAACCATGATGGCATCTCGATGAGTTTCCAAGATAAATCGTACTTTATGTGCTCAAACACACAACTTTCGCCACTTTTCACACTTTGAAGCTCGATAACTTCGGAAATTGAACTCCAAATTTCGACAACAACGAATCAAATTATTCAGTTCGATGAGATCTTAGTGACGACACAGCTAACCATGATGGCATCTCGATGAGTTTCCAAGATAAATCGTACTTTATGTGCTCAAACACACAACTTTCGCCACTTTTCACACTTGGAAGCTCGATAACTTCGGAAATTGAACTCCAAATTTCGTCAACAATGAATCAAATTATTCAGTTCGATGAGATCTTAGTGACGACACAGCTAACCATGATGGCATCTCGATGAGTTTCCAAGATAAATCGTACTTTATGTGCTCAAACACACAACTTTCGCCACTTTTCACACTTGGAAGCTCGATAACTTCGGAAATTGAACTCCAAATTTCGTCAACAATGAATCAAATTATTCAGTTCGATGAGATCATAATGACGACACAACTAACCATGATGGCATCTCGATGAGTTTCCAAGATAAATCGTACTTTATGTGCTCAAACACACAACTTTCGCCACTTTTCACACTTTGAAGCTCGATAACTTCGGAAATTGAACTCCAAATTTCGACAACAACGAATCAAATTATTCAGTTCGATGAGATCTTAGTGACGACACAGCTAACCATGATGGCATCTCGATGAGTTTCCAAGATAAATCGTACTTTATGTGCTCAAACACACAACTTTCGCCACTTTTCACACTTGGAAGCTCGATAACTTCGGAAATTGAACTCCAAATTTCGTCAACAATGAATCAAATTATTCAGTTCGATGAGATCTTAGTGACGACACAGCTAACCATGATGGCATCTCGATGAGTTTCCAAGATAAATCGTACTTTATGTGCTCAAACACACAACTTTCGCCACTTTTCACACTTGGAAGCTCGATAACTTCGGAAATTGAACTCCAAATTTCGTCAACAATGAATCAAATTATTCAATTCGATGAGATCTTAGTGACGACACAACTAACCATTATGGCATCTCGATGAGTTTCCAAGATAAATCGTACTTTATGTGCTCAAACACACAACTTTCGCCACTTTTCACACTTTGAAGCTCGAAACTTCGGAAATTGAACTCCAAATTTCGTCAACAACGAATCAAATTATTCAGTTCGATGAGATCATAATGACGACACAACTAACCATGATGGCATCTCGATGAGTTTCCAAGATAAATCGTACTTTATGTGCTCAAACACACATCTTTCGCCACTTTTCACACTTTGAAGCTCGATAACTTCGGAAATTGAACTCCAAATTTCGTCAAAAACGAATCAAAGTATTCAGTTCGATGAGATCTTAGTGACGACACAACTAACCATGATGGCATCTCGATGAGTTTCCAAGATAAATCGTACTTTATGTGCTCAAACACACAACTTTTGCCACTTTTCACACTTTGAAGCTCGATAACTGCGGAAATTGAACTCCAAATTTCGTCAACAACGAATCAAAGTATTCAGTTCGATGAGATCTTAGTGACGACACAACTAACCATTATGGCATCTCGATGAGTTTCCAAGGTAAATCGTACTTTATTTGCTCAAACACACAACTTTCGCCACTTTTCACACTTTGAAGCTCGATAACTGCGGAAATTGAACTCCAAATTTCGTCAACAACGAATCAAAGTATTCAGTTCGATGAGATCTTAGTGACGACACAACTAACCATTATGGCATCTCGATGAGTTTCCAAGGTAAATCGTACTTTATGTGCTCAAACACACAACTTTCGCCACTTTTCACACTTTGAAGCTCGAAACTTCGGAAATTGAACTCCAAATTTCGTCAACAACGAATCAAATTATTCAGTTCGATGAGATCATAATGACGACACAACTAACCATGATGGCATCTCGATGAGTTTCCAAGATAAATCGTACTTTATGTGCTCAAACACACAACTTTCGCCACTTTTCACACTTTGAAGCTCGATAACTTCGGAAATTGAACTCCAAATTTCGACAACAACGAATCAAATTATTCAGTTCGATGAGATCTTAGTGACGACACAACTAACCATGATGGCATCTCGATGAGTTTCCAAGATAAATCGTACTTTATGTACTCAAACACACAACTTTCGCCACTTTTCACACTTTGAAGCTCGATAACTTCGGAAATTGAACTCCAAATTTCGTCAACAACGAATCAAATTATTCAATTCGATGAGATCTTAGTGACGACACAACTAACCATGATGGCATCTCGATGAGTTTCCAAGGTAAATCGTACTTTATGTGCTCAAACACACATCTTTCGCCACTTTTCACACTTTGAAGCTCGATAACTTCGGAAATTGAACTCCAAATTTCGTCAAAAACGAATCAAAGTATTCAGTTCGATGAGATCTTAGTGACGACACAACTAACCATGATGGCATCTCGATGAGTTTCCAAGATAAATCGTACTTTATGTGCTCAAACACACAACTTTTGCCACTTTTCACACTTTGAAGCTCGATAACTGCGGAAATTGAACTCCAAATTTCGTCAACAACGAATCAAAGTATTCAGTTCGATGAGATCTTAGTGACGACACAACTAACCATTATGGCATCTCGATGAGTTTCCAAGGTAAATCGTACTTTATTTGCTCAAACACACAACTTTCGCCACTTTTCACACTTTGAAGCTCGAAACTTCGGAAATTGAACTCCAAATTTCGTCAACAACGAATCAAATTATTCAGTTCGATGAGATCATAATGACGACACAACTAACCATGATGGCATCTCGATGAGTTTCCAAGATAAATCGTACTTTATGTGCTCAAACACACATCTTTCGCCACTTTTCACACTTTGAAGCTCGATAACTTCGGAAATTGAACTCCAAATTTCGACAACAACGAATCAAATTATTCAGTTCGATGAGATCTTAGTGACGACACAACTAACCATGATGGCATCTCGATGAGTTTCCAAGATAAATCGTACTTTATGTACTCAAACACACAACTTTCGCCACTTTTCACACTTTGAAGCTCGATAACTTCGGAAATTGAACTCCAAATTTCGTCAACAACGAATCAAATTATTCAATTCGATGAGATCTTAGTGACGACACAACTAACCATGATGGCATCTCGATGAGTTTCCAAGATAAATCGTACTTTATGTGCTCAAACACACAACTTTCGCCACTTTTCACACTTTGAAGCTCGATAACTTCGGAAATTGAACTCCAAATTTCGACAACAACGAATCAAATTATTCAGTTCGATGAGATCTTAGTGACGACACAACTAACCATGATGGCATCTCGATGAGTTTCCAAGGTAAATCGTACTTTATGTGCTCAAACACACAACTTTAGCCATTTTTCACACTTTGAAGCTCGATAACTTCGGAAATTGAACTCCAAATTTCGTCAACAACGAATCAAAGTATTCAGTTCGATGAGATCTTAGTGACGACACAACTAACCATTATGGCATCTCGATGAGTTTCCAAGGTAAATCGTACTTTATTTGCTCAAACACACAACTTTCGCCACTTTTCACACTTTGAAGCTCGAAACTTCGGAAATTGAACTCCAAATTTCGTCAACAACGAATCAAATTATTCAGTTCGATGAGATCATAATGACGACACAACTAACCATGATGGCATCTCGATGAGTTTCCAAGATAAATCGTACTTTATGTGCTCAAACACACATCTTTCGCCACTTTTCACACTTTGAAGCTCGATAACTTCGGAAATTGAACTCCAAATTTCGTCAACAACGAATCAAAGTATTCAGTTCGATGAGATCTTAGTGACGACACAACTAACCATGATGGCATCTCGATGAGTTTCCAAGATAAATCGTACTTTATGTGCTCAAACACACAACTTTTGCCACTTTTCACACTTTGAAGCTCGATAACTGCGGAAATTGAACTCCAAATTTCGACAACAACGAATCAAATTATTCAGTTCGATGAGATCTTAGTGACGACACAACTAACCATGATGGCATCTCGATGAGTTTCCAAGATAAATCGTACTTTATGTACTCAAACACACAACTTTCGCCACTTTTCACACTTTGAAGCTCGATAACTTCGGAAATTGAACTCCAAATTTCGTCAACAACGAATCAAATTATTCAATTCGATGAGATCTTAGTGACGACACAACTAACCATGATGGCATCTCGATGAGTTTCCAAGATAAATCGTACTTTATGTGCTCAAACACACAACTTTCGCCACTTTTCACACTTTGAAGCTCGATAACTTCGGAAATTGAACTCCAAATTTCGACAACAACGAATCAAATTATTCAGTTCGATGAGATCTTAGTGACGACACAACTAACCATGATGGCATCTCGATGAGTTTCCAAGGTAAATCGTACTTTATGTGCTCAAACACACAACTTTAGCCATTTTTCACACTTTGAAGCTCGATAACTTCGGAAATTGAACTCCAAATTTCGTCAACAACGAATCAAATTATTCAATTCGATGAGATCTTAGTGACGACACAACTAACCATGATGGCATCTCGATGAGTTTCCAAGGTAAATCGTACTTTATGTGCTCAAACACACATCTTTCGCCACTTTTCACACTTTGAAGCTCGATAACTTCGGAAATTGAACTCCAAATTTCGTCAAAAACGAATCAAAGTATTCAGTTCGATGAGATCTTAGTGACGACACAACTAACCATGATGGCATCTCGATGAGTTTCCAAGATAAATCGTACTTTATGTGCTCAAACACACAACTTTTGCCACTTTTCACACTTTGAAGCTCGATAACTGCGGAAATTGAACTCCAAATTTCGTCAACAACGAATCAAAGTATTCAGTTCGATGAGATCTTAGTGACGACACAACTAACCATTATGGCATCTCGATGAGTTTCCAAGGTAAATCGTACTTTATTTGCTCAAACACACAACTTTCGCCACTTTTCACACTTTGAAGCTCGATAACTTCGGAAATTGAACTCCAAATTTCGTCAAAAACGAATCAAAGTATTCAGTTCGACGAGATCTTAGTGACGACACAACTAACCATGATGGCATCTCGATGAGTTTCCAAGATAAATCGTACTTTATGTGCTCAAACACACATCTTTCGCCACTTTTCACACTTTGAAGCTCGATAACTTCGGAAATTGAACTCCAAATTTCGTCAACAACGAATCAAAGTATTCAGTTCGATGAGATCTTAGTGACGACACAACTAACCATGATGGCATCTCGATGAGTTTCCAAGATAAATCGTACTTTATGTGCTCAAACACACAACTTTCGCCACTTTTCACACTTTGAAGCTCGATAACTTCGGAAATTGAACTCCAAATTTCGTCAACAACGAATCAAAGTATTCAGTTCGATGAGATCTTAGTGACGACACAACTAACCATGATGGCATCTCGATGAGTTTCCAAGATAAATCGTACTTTATGTGCTCAAACACACAACTTTTGCCACTTTTCACACTTTGAAGCTCGATAACTGCGGAAATTGAACTCCAAATTTCGTCAACAACGAATCAAAGTATTCAGTTCGATGAGATCTTAGTGACGACACAACTAACCATTATGGCATCTCGATGAGTTTCCAAGGTAAATCGTACTTTATGTGCTCAAACACACAACTTTCGCCACTTTTCACACTTTGAAGCTCGAAACTTCGGAAATTGAACTCCAAATTTCGTCAACAACGAATCAAATTATTCAGTTCGATGAGATCATA